>NW_025779107.1:0-62581 GCF_021130785.1 Homalodisca vitripennis | reverse complement strand
TTCTTGGCATATGTATTAGTCTCTGTGCATAAGAAATGCCAAAATTCATCACCTAAATATTGCATAAAAATGTAAAATTCAGTTGGGTTTTGTACTAGTCTTCCCAAACTACGTACATGTACTCCTGGCACTCATGTGAAAACTATTGTTTTCGTTTCATTTACCTGATCAACGCAGGGCTTGTCAGCATCACAAAACTTGTGACTTTTTGCCTGAAACATTGTTTCTTTTATTTTAGGGTTTGGGATAATATACTTGTCAGTAATAGAAATTCTACTGCCAAAACTCAAATCTATTGTTTCACTCATAGGCCTAATAGAATCAGTAGTCACAGTTAGGATTTCGTCACAATCAACATCAACTAACCTAGCCCTTTTATTTAAGTTGTTTTGAATAATAATGATGTCATTACCTTGACATTTTGATGTTGAAGGTAATTCCAATAAATCAAAAATCTTTATTTTCTTGTAAGGGTAAACAATCAGCAGACACTTGTTTATTGTGTTGAATAATTAAGTCTTCAAAACTGTTCCCACTATCTTGTTCACTGTCACTTATTTCAATATCACTGTCCAAAGCTACTTCTGAATTATGCAAATTGTCTTATTTCCATGATTTAGCTGCTGAACTAAAAACTCATTCAAACAACTAAAAACAGTTAAACACTGAATCTTGAGAACACGATGTCTGTGCACGAGAATCTGATGCGCAGAACGTTGGAAGTCAAGAAAATTGAGCACATGGCAAAATGTAAACAAAAACAAAACAACCTATAAGTAATAGAATAGAATATAATAGAAAACTCTCTTTATTGCAGGAATATACAAACTCAATTTCAAATGAAATGAAACAAATAACACGTCATGATTAAAACAGTTCATAAATAAACAATAATTACTTACAAACTAACAATAATTACTACTAAAATATATACTATAAATATGTAAATTCCCGCAAAAGGTAGCCCTTACAGGCATAAAGCCCAATTATAAGGGAACCCTATGCTAAGGTTTACCTCCCCGGTAAAACGAAAATTAAATAAAATCCTTATATAAAATTGAAGAAACAACAACTTTCATAATAAATTTAATATCTATGTAAAAGAGTCTGCCTAACTACAAATAATAGTGGTAAAAATAACACAAACTATTACTTTTACCATAAAAAAATTATATACATATATTATAATATAGTACTTAATTTTATAATAACAATTTATATAAATGTACCATTATATCGTATTTTAAATATACTAGAGCTACATAAAAAAATAATACTACATTTATAAAAGGTTTGCGAAATAATATTAAAACATTTTTCTCTTAAATCCATAGTTTTTAAAGATATATCTAAACTATTGGCAACATTGTTTAGCAAATTAAATGCCGTCAACATTGGTGAAGTGGCATACCCCACCGTTCTAGCATACTCCACGTAGAGCAACCTACTAGCTCGGCCGCCTCGTCTCGGCACATGCCACGGCACACACGCCAGCAGCTCGGGGTCATCCACAGACCCAAATATGACACCCTTAAGAAAAACAAGGCTTGTGACCTTTCTCCTTACATCCAAACGATGGAACTTAAACATCTCTAAGAGCTCTACATATCTGACTGTGTAAATAGGATAAATACGGAATCCAAATACCTTAAAAATACAAAGTTCTTAAAAAATGTTTCTGAACTCTTTCAATCATTTCAATATATAAAGCTGAATGAGGGGACCAGACAAAACTTGCAAACCCAAGTTTCGATCTAAACTAATGACTTGTAAAGAGTTAGAAAAGTATGTGGATATTGAAAACAAACTGCAAGTTCGAGTTATAAATCCAAGTGTTCTGAGGGACCTACTGACCGTATTGACAATATGCTCATTAAACTGCAAATCTGATGTCATTATAACTCCCAAATCTCTGAATCTTCTAACTCTTTCTAAAACTATGCCATCGATATTATATGGAAATAAAATTGGATGTAACATTCTATTGAATGACATAGTCGAACACTTAGATACGTTCAATATCATTTTACTGCGGCTACACCACTGATTAAGTGAATCCAAGTCGTTTTGTACAATTGTGCAATCAGATGGTAGTTTGACTAATGAAAAAATTTTTAAGTCATCTGCATACAATAGAAAATTACTTCTTAATTCTAAGAAGATCATTAAATATATTAAAACAAAGAGGACCTAAATTACTGCCCTGAGGAACTCCAGAGGGGGCTAGGAAGGAATCGGACTTGTATCCTGGGAGGAAACAAATTGTCGTCTATTTTTAAGGTAAGAGGTAAAAAATTCTATTATTTCAGCTGAAAATCCATAGTAGTTCATTTTCTTCAAAAGAATAAAATGGTCAACCTTATCGAACGCTTTTGACATGTCTGTATAAACAACATCGACTTGATGCCTTGAGTCCAAAGCTGAAGAAGTAAAATTAACAAAATTCACCAGATTTGTACTTATAGAACGCGAAGGCACAAACCCATGCTGACGACTGCTGATATATTGTTTCATATGAAAGGATACATGATCAAAAATTATTAGTTCAAACACTTTAAGCTGGAGTACATAAAATAGCTACAGGTCTATAATTGGGGATTTCAAATCGGTTACCCTTCTTTAATATTGGAGTTATTTTAGTGATCTTCCAAGAATCCGGAAAACACTTGTTAGCTAAACACAGGTTAAAAAATATGACAGAGCGGTCTCTCAACAAATTCTGAACAACCTTTGATAATGTAATTGGGAATCAAATCAGGCCCGTATGAACGCTTAGACGGAAGTTTTCGAATCGCGGCAGAAACCTCGCTCACAGAAATGGAACGTAAATTAAAGTTATTAACTCCATTCATGACAGGAGATTTATTAATCAAGAACTCCCCGCGGTCATAAACCGAACTGAAATATCGAGCAAACCCAGTCGCTGCGCTCAAACCATCATCAAACGTTTCATTTTCCCAGACAAACCGCTGACCCACAGGATTTATTTTGGAAATTTTTTTTAATTAATGAAACTCCAAAACTTTTTAGGATCACTCACAAGTGATTCTTCAGATTTATGTACATAATTGTTATAAGACTGTTTAAACCATACGCTTGAGTGTTGATCTACACTGCCGAAACTTCTCCAAATGAACTGGATTTTTAAATCGCTTAAATAAATTTCTAAATTTATTCTTCTCTTTTATCTTAAATATTATGTCTGAAGTGTACCAGGAAGGATACTTCGATGGACGCTGCCTACGCGCAATTGTATGTTGATTTAAACAAGAATATAGAATTTCGTAGAAACAAGCAACTGATTCATTAGCATCGTTCGCCTCTAGGACACGGTCCCAATTAGCGATGGTTCAAATTAGTAATGGTTCAAGTGTGTCAACATAATAAAATGAAACGGAAAAAATGCTCATAAGAATGCAAGTGGTACACAACTGCGATCTAGTGAAAAAACAATCAATTACATGTTCGTTAGTGTCTATAAGTAGCACTACAAGTGGAGCTCAGGGATTCAGTCCTGCTTGCCGGCAACAAGTAATGCTCGGGCAAGTTCCCCAATGGGTTGTTAAGTTTCATAACACTAGGGAGGGTACACAAGAGTGTACTGAAATCAAATCAAGTCAACGACTTCTAACAATGACTTTCCACTTTATTATTTTTTTTTAACAAATCGTTTTTGTTTGTTTTACTCTAGGAATAAAAATTTTACATATTCAAATCACATATGATTGTAGTCAGTTTGTTTACAAATTTATTTATTCAGCTATTTTCTCATTGCCATCATGGTTACCAATAAGGACAATGTAAAATTATTTCCTAATGCTCAGCCAAATCCAATGAAGTTTGTCCCAAGTGACATACACCATCATTGAACTCAATGTTGATCTTATAGAAAATAAAGCTTCAGTGCAAAATTTCAAGTCTGTAATTCCATAATATTCTATGTAACTTTTCTTAACTTTTTCTTCATAAAAACCTTTCTTCGATTTCAATGGACATTTTACAAAAAGAATTACCCGAATCGGTTCAGCCGTTATCAAGATTAGCGCTTACCAACACATTTCGACATTCATTTTTATTTATATTTATTTATATATATATTTATATTTATATATATATATATATATATATATATATATATATTATATATATAAATGTATTTGTAAACCTGTTTTAATAAAATAAATGAAAAAATAGTGGATATGACTTAGTCCTCAAAATATATCTATTTCCCTGAAATTTAACTAATATTTTTAAAACAGCCTGGTATTTTTGGGTTGCTTTTTTGTGGTACCATATGGTTTACACACATGGTTAATGGAGGCTATTTTTGGTACATTAAAAAAATTTAGGTCATGTTCAAGAATTCTAAAATCCAAAGTGGCAACCTTACTGTTTCTTTCTGATACTTTGTCGAGAATTATATGGAAATCAAGCATTTTGTTGAAAATTTGGTCTTTATAATGATTTATTTTCTAGATATTGAAGGTGTCTTTTAAATGATAAATTATTAATTAAAATTATTCACTGCCAAAAAGGACATAAAATACACAATCTTAAGGGAAAACCATTGTTAAAGAGTTTTTAACTATTCAAATATTTCATTGGAAAGAGAGTTGTAAGTATACATGAAATGACATGTTTCATTGTCTTTGCAAGGGGAGTTGTCATTTTAAAATTAGAGCTGGTTTTTTTTAGTCTTAAAAATTTTGAATATGCAAAAAAGCTGTTGATTTTAAGATACAATTCAACTGTCCTATAGACTATCATTCCAAGATTATAGCAGGTGGAGCTGACCTGGTTACCACCATACATTCACGCGCGTGCGTGTGTGTGTGTATGTGTTTCAGCTCCCAGTTGCTAGTCACTTACATAATTTACTTTATTGATTGATTTATTTTTAAATCTATCATATATAAGAACATTGTATTGTAAATAATGCTAAAATGATTACACAAAAATTAGTAAGTGTCTCAAATATTGAGAAAATTTCCAGTTATTGTTATATGTAGAATCCTGAACGATGTTTGTTTGTGTTGTATATTACAATGCTTTTATATTTGTTTCAGACTTTTCTTTGTCCAATATGGACACGGATATTTTGGGAGACTGTTACGGAAGCGATGGTATGTTAGTTGTTTGTATGAGTTGAATTTTGTTCTGCAATTACTACTTCTTAACTTATAAATACTGCTACAGCTATTTATATATCAAATATATTAAAATTAATGACTATTGTTAGAGTAACAATATAATATTTGCTGTCCATAATTCTAATACAAAAGCTGTATGCATGAATTTAATATCTGTGGATGTTGCTTTATTGTCTAATCAAGCGCTGGTCTATAATCAATATTTACATTAAAACTACATATTTTCTAGGCTCAATACTATCATATGAATTAGTAAGATGCTATTAAGTTTATTGTATTTCTTTAGTTTTTAATCTTTTGTGTACTATTTTTATAATGTATACAGTCAATTAAGAGTAGGCTTAAGTTCAAGATTTTCAAGGTGTTAAGGACCATAACTTTCGTATTTATTCTAATGTAATTAATTTTTAATTAATCTGTTCATTAAAGCAAAAACTTTATTTTATCATTCACAGATGTAACAACAATTTCCAAAAGTCTTTATTTTTCTTATTAGTTTTCTGTTTTAATAAAAATTGTAAGTACTGCAGAAAAACACAAATGAAAAAATATTGTACATGTAAGTACAAAAAAGCATACATTGGCACAGAATGTAGGCAATAATTACCACAGGTGAAAAATATATATTTCTTATCGGTAGGGTCGTCATTATACTTTTACATATAAAAAACTTTGCTTTATTACAGCTCTCAGTCCATTCCTAAGACTCAGTCCACCACCCAATGACAGAGACTATATCTTCAATTTGGCTGACAGTGAGGGTGTGGCCGACTTGTTTGATGTCCCCATGATAATGAAATGACGCATATTCCTCAGCAGGTCAATCTTCTTTTAGGTACATATCTACTTACTTAAATTTAATTTTTAAATTTACGTTCTTTGATTACAGATGTCACCGTCTTAGGTAATCAACTCTACTAATCAAAACATACCATTGTAGCTGTGTAGTTTATTGTTTTTCCAAACCTTCTTAAATTTTCATTTTTAGATAGAAATATTTATTCCGATGCCTCAATTAGAAGTGTTTGCACTGGATTTATATTCCAATTAAATACAATTTCGCAAGTATGGGTATAAGCTGTTGTTTTTTTTAATTTTGTTGTTACCAAGAAAAAGGCCAAGTTAACAATAAGAGCTGGCTGTAGTGAAATAAACTTTAGTTTTACTCTATAAGAACAATGTTAAACTTCAAGCACTTTTTGCGCTCTTGTTTGTTGTATGATTACAGATGTCTGATTTTAAAAGATACGATTAATGAGCATCCAAATGTCTTTTTAGTTTTTATTGTAAATTTCTTACTTTTTGAATAAATGAAGTACAAAAAAACTTTTGACTTTTTGTTTGAATAACCAATATAAATATTGAAATTGTTTGAATATCTATTAATCATATCCTTTAAAAGTAGATATATCTTTAAAACTCATCCGTAGTTTTAAGATAAAAAAATAAGGACATAAGGTACTTGAAGTTTGTTTCTTCTAGAGCATGAGTAAACATAATATGTCACCATTTACAGTTTTATTTTTTCTGTATTTATTACTCATACTTAGAATACTGCTACATTTATATATAAAAAAATGTTTGGACTTCCTCATTATTGCTTATTTTTATCTTAATTAATTAAAATTAACTACTCTATTGTCAGAGTTACTCAATATAATATTTAGTGTCCATAATTCATATGGAGCTAAAATCAAGATGGTCACCAGTTCAGCCGGCTCTTAACTTAAAACTGAGTGTAATTTTGTAACCTTTGTGAGAGTTTTCTCATTTGTTTGGTCCACTATTCACCAAATGAAAAGCAAAACAATAAATAATGCATTATGAGTACTCTTCTCTCAAAAATAACCTTCAAACAAAGTACTCTTCTCTAGTTATAAAAGTGTTCTTTTAGAAACTAAAAACATAAAAATTTGTCCAAAACTTATGGTTGATGCAAATATTTCATGTTTCTAATCCAGAAAAATTGACGTAATCAAAAGTGTTTCTTCAATAATTTTATAGTTACAAATTTAGATTTGTTTTAATAATGAAATTGGGCCGCACAATATCTTAACCATTTACAGCCTAAGCCTTAATCAGTCCTTTCTTTAGTATATGAGTTAAGTATATGCAATAGGTACAACATTTTGCAGATTTTGAGTTAAATTTACATTATATAAGTAATTTAACAATATTACTATTTGATTCCCCAACAGACACGTGTACCTGACGATGATGATGGTGGTGCTACAAGTGAGTTTTGAGGAAGTTTGCTTGGCGGCTCCTCCTCGCTCAGGATTTCCAATTGAAAACACGTTGAGGATTAGCTTTATGGAAAAAGATATTCTCATTTATACTACAAATGTTTTAGTATAATTTGTATTCATTCCCTAGTTTAAAATATTTCAACTGCCAATATCACTTACCACCACAGTAACTTAATTTTTTACATATATAAAGCTGAAGACTTATAAATTGTAATGCCTGTAAGTATCTAAGCAGTAATGGCTTATAGCACATTTCCCCCATGGTAAAATATATTGAAATGAGAATAAGTATGTGCATTGATTGTCATTTGATACAAAAGCACAACATTGTCAACGTTGAAATGATATGGAGGAAATCATATAAATGTAATAAGAACAATGAAGTTGATACTGTCACAGTTTGGTAATAACAATTTTGTATTTACATTTGAAATCCTTTTTAAAAGGTTTTGTGAAGTAACAATATTACATTATTGGTCTTTGTAATAACAGTAATAAATGAAGAGATACTATAATGATGCACAAATCAGAAAAAGACATGGATTATATCTTATTTCTGAAAAGTACTAAAGCTTCAACCAACAAAAGGTTAAAAGTTGTTTTGTTTTAAAATTAAAAAATATTTACTCCTCTTTTGAACGTTTCTTATGTTTTAAGGTATGTTGAAATTTTGTAACAATACATCTACACAGGTACATTTGTCAAAATACAAGAAACACTGGACTTTTTAGTGTCTCAGATTTTATTTCTTTATATTTGTAATCCAGGTTTTTTTAACATTGAATAAAATTTAATATCAAATCAATGTTTTTACCGAGTTGTGAAATAATTTACATGTTATATTCACACTCGAGCCAATGTGTACCATACTTGGTTCTCGGTTTAGAAAACTTTAAAGGGGTGCTATAGTGAGTCTGCATAGTAACACCTCTATCCACACATCCCCTACAACAGGACAACATGGAAGTTTGCTATATAGGTGTGGAGAAGGGGCCGGCTCACTTCTGCCGAATGAGGGCGAGTTAAGAAAACCTGGATGGGGTGCACAAACTATATATTAAATATATTCAAAATTTCAACAAGATAAAAACAAAAACAGTGATCAACAGTTTATTTAATAAGATTTGAGTTTTTTAATCCATAATTATTGTTGCTGCCTCAGATAACAACACCATCTCATCTATAGTGCACTGGTTTATAACAAGATGGTTGGCCAACATATCCCTAGTTAACTTAGGAACTATTTGAATTTTGGAACTGCTTTAATTTATAACATCAATACCAAATCATACCCGGAATCCTGCAACATAGGGCGGGCTCGTAATAAAAAGGAAACGTGAATTGAATTAACAAATAACTTAAAACTAAATAATAATAATAAACTTTCAAATACAACAATAAATTAAACGGGCCCACTGAAACGTATAGAACTTGTCATGGGATTGTTCCTAGTTGATAGAAAAATCAGCAGGCTTACCTTGAAAACTACTTTCTAGAGTCCACTGATTTGAAAGAACATGTAAAAGTACACATGTTTTAGAAATTTGTTATTGCACTGCAATATTTGTAAACCGGTAGAGCATACCAGTTGAAAAAGATTGCGGTGCAGTTTAAAATTTCTAAATATGTGTACTTTTATATGTTTTTTCAAATCAGTGGACTCTAACTAACAACAACAGCCTGTCAACTAACAACAATTCTTGGCTCTCAGTTCTGTTAATTCAAACCTAACTTATCACAGGGTATGGATCACAGTTTATTGCTCTCAAGTATTTAGTAATCCGCCATGGCATGGTGTGAAGGATCGGCCGGGAAGAAGGGAGGCGGACAGAATAGTACTCCCGCACTTGGACTTCATCAGTAGAGCATTGTAGACTTAATCAGACATAATTAAGTAAACATTAACTTTTTTAAACTGATAAAATATACAATAATGAGGAGAATTAAGAATGTTGGGGTAAAAGTTTGACTGGCCACATGCAGAATTTCTGCCACTATGACGAGTTGACCGCCTTGACGTTTCATGTCTGAGTTGCCAATGCCTTTAGGAACACAGCAATGGGTTTACACACATACCACATAAATGCGTAACTCAGGGGACATCTGGAGGGCGGGGCAAGGAACTGCCTTGGCTCAGTGCACAAGCTTATGTATTACCAATGGTAGCACACTGGCGCATCATTATTAGGCTATGTCAATGTTAGGAGTGGAACTATCAAGTAGTAACCTTTCTAATTTGCCATAATGCAAGCCATACTACTAGGAAACCGAAAATTTGGAATTAGGAAACTCTTTTTAGCCTACTCACTCTAGAATGAAAACTAGGTGTAAGCTAAGGTAAACTACGTTGTAAAAAATTCAAGCAATGCAGTTCAAGTTTCACGAATTTTCTCATACACGTTCAAGTAAACTAACTGTTGCCAATGTTTCCAGAATCCAAACTATATAATAGTACTAAAGTTATAATTATATAAATATGTCATTTTCAGAGAAAAGCTTAAGTTTACTAGTTTTGATCACACGTCAATTGTACAAGTGGTGGGAAATGTGCTATTTTTTAAGAGCCTTACTATAAGTGACTTGTTTCTGTGTTTGTCTAAATAGGTAACTGCCATTATTCCCCAGATAAGTGAGCAGATTTCAATCACATTATGAATGTTGTAGATATGTTAATAATTATTGTTAGTTAAATATTTCTTTGTATCCACATTTTACACTATTTCGTTTTTATTTCACATTTATTATACAACTTTGACATGGACAATTTGAATAATCTGTTTTATTTGAAGTTATCAATTGTTGGTCCGTTTTATGGAAGCTGCAATATTGTTATTGTATATTTTGTATAGAACATATTTTTATCCATTTTTAACTAAGTTCTGTATGAATTGGATGAATTAAATTTAAGTTTATTATTGATGATAGATGTTTAGTTGAAAGGGCGACACATTGTTACAGACAAGTGTAAATGTTATGTTTTAGAAAAATCAAAACAAGCAATTGTTTAAGTGATTGAACATCTTTTCAAATTCTAGAAATACCAATTACAAGTTATAACCATATTAAGTTATAGTAACTGTTGGATAGCTACAGTGATAACAGTACAACCCAGTTACTTCAGTATATGCTCTGGAACCCTCCAGCTGGGTTGCATTGGGCAGTTAATAAATTATGAAATCACTAAAATTTCTAGGAGAATCAATATCCAGCTGAAAGGGTCATGACAACGTCTCATAGTAATTCGTCTTCCACTGCTCCTCATCCTGAGTGAGACGGTACCAACTAGATTCAATGCAAGGAGGCTTTACTAAAAATACTGAGTACTTTATCTACTCCACATATACCCATCTCTTCTAACAGCTCCTCAGTTATTGGACATAAACTTGCAGCTAGAAGAGAACTGGGCTATGTCCTGGAACATTTTTAATAGTGAGATTAGTTTGTAACAAACAACCCCCAGCTCTAGGTAGTATGAACCTTCCTCAGAAATTGTAAACCCTGCTTAATTGGTTTTGAACTGGAGTGGAGAGATAGTGGAGCAGAGTACTAAACTATGAACACGTTGTTAATGACGTTCTCTGTACGCTTTTCATGAAGGTCTGGTCAGCCTCCATCTCAAAAGGGAAGTAGGGCCTTTAAAGGTGTTGGAAATTATTTTAAGTTGGGAATATATTTTTTATGGTTTTTTTTGTTATGTTGTTTTATGTTTTGTTTTATTTTGTTACGTAGCTTTTTAACCCTCTAAGTGGCGGTAATATGTTGCTGGAATGGCGGGCTATTTTTCAGAGTCAAGCAGGACTATCTTATAATTTAAAAATAAAATGCAAATTCTAATATGAGCAATGCTTGTGATATATCAATGTTTTCGTAATAAACTACAGAATAACATAGTATAGTTATTTTTTACATACCTTAACCTTTTTTTATGATATCCACACAAATGTTCAAAAAAAGATTTTTTTCTCCATCAAACTTTTCATTTTTACGTTCTGTAACTTTAAAAATGTCATTCCTAGGAGATTATGTTAAATGCAACCTTTATTCACAATTTAATTCTAAACAAAAAACCTTCAATAATATTTTTTCTATTTACAACACTGTAAAAGTTATATGGGAAAAACTTAATCTAGAAAAAACACTTTTTCTAGTCAGAATCGCTAGAAGTTGCTTGCCTTTTCCTCCAAAGCCCTCAGTAAAAAAACAGACCGCGGGAGAAAACTTAGGATTATTGGTACTTTGGGATTATACCGACCACACCAGTATGAAGAACACAAAAATATAAATTTATAGAAACAAACATGATAGAACGAAAAAACAACTCTTTAATTACAAAATTAAAAACTTACAAGCATTTCCAGGTATTGTAATCGGTATTGTTGTCTCTGTTATCTTTCTCGAGAATCCCGATTACGGCAGGCAGCGCGGCATCACATGATTTGCACGGTACATAATTGCCTTTCCATTACAATTCAATTTATATTTCTGATCAGCCCCTCTAGAATTTGATATTTTACTGATAGGTACTATCTCGAGGAATGTTTTTCTTTCTTTGACATCAACGCGGGGCAGCACCATTTTGGGTGGCGGAATGTGATCAAGAATAAAAACAAGTTTTGAGTGTTTTTTCAATAAAGAGTTTAGTTTTAGTTTGGTAATGTTTGTTTTTGTTGAATTTTAGTGTTTGGAGAAATGTAGAGGTAAAACACGGAAGTACAACAAAGCGACGCGACTCTGCAATCACGTTATCTACTAGACCGCTCGACTTTGACCTCTGTCTGAGGATGGGAAGGGGTTTGCGATAAGACAATTCCTGTTTTATATTGACGAAATATTGTTTTACGCTAATCTAGTAATCAGTAGAAGAAAAATGTCAAATAACGATTCATGTCTGGGTGTGGTCGGTATAATCCCAAAGTACCGGATTATTTCAATTAGTACCATTGATTATTTTATCGTGATGTTGATGATACTATATGAAATGTATTTGAAATTTAGTAGTGAACGCAACTGTGCAAACTAGGCGTAAAAATAATTATCGGTTGCCTAGCAATAAGCGGCAATGTGAAGCGACTTCTAAGACGTCGCTTGCCACGTCACGGCGGCGTAAATAGAACGTCTCAGACGTCGCTTGCCACTTAGAGGGTTTAATATGATTCCCTGAACGTAGAAAAATAATTTTAATCACTTCATGTAAATTTGTATGTCCAATTTATAATCAGTCCCAAATAAAAACTTCTGAAAATAAACCTGTAAAATTTTAACTGTTTATACATGAATTATAGCATTGAAGAATGACGTGTTTTCAATTCATTCATGATTGAAAAATCATGTTTTATTAAATATAACTTTTTAAAATTATATATTTTAAAATTGTTTTCTTTACAACATTAATTTTTATAAATAAAAAACATGTCACTCGGAAGCTCTAACAGTGTCACTCGTCATTACATATTCCAACTGAATTATCCAATAAAACTACAACACATTCTTAAACATCTTACTTTGTTGACACTGTAACTAGAGAAAACTTGTTATACTTCTACATTATATAACATAATAAACACTAATGTTAATCACAAGACCGTACAGTCAATGGAAGTTACTACAATTTTGTGCAGGTAACAAATGCAGTGAATTTTCTATTGACCTAGGGTAGATTATGTATTGCAGGATAAGCATGGGTGCATATTGAAAATTAAAAATTACTTTAACTAAAACTTTTCTCCTGGAAGAGGAAAATTACTGTAGTTCAATGATTACCATGTAATTAGCCCGGTACTACAGTAAGGTTGATTTATTCTGCACTGTGAAAGTGCATGAATTATCCTAATTCTATTACTGTAGCTCTTTTCTCTGTTTTTTACAGAATAGATTAATATTTTGTTTTTGAGTTTTTCTCCCTTTGATTTCTGGTAATATTGATTTTGACTTAACTATGAATTTTTCTAATTATTTAAGAGTTTACTGTGTTTAAAAAACATGTATCAATCCTGCATGATAGTTTTCTCTTGGTGTTGATGATCTACATATTCCACTAAATATTATAATCATTACAAAATTATACAATCTAATTTTTTTATCTGCTAGCTTGTTTTATTTTGAAATATTTCATTTTTAGATTATATTACGTAAATATACATACTAGTATGTTGGTAAAAAAGTGTAAAATATGTATTAATGAAAATTTGTTAGTTATGTTACCATTATTGTATTGTAGGTTAAAAAAATAAACATTGTGGAAAAGTTAACCTGTGTAAGTATAAATAAAAAATAAATGGGGACTATTTTTGTTTTTTATCAATGATTTTTTAATTAATTAAAAATGCATAATTTTTATACCCATTTCAGAAAACTTTTCTTGTATTTACATTTATTTATAAGAGTACAATATATGTTATCTAATTATATCAGGACTTTTTTAATTTAAAACACAATATGTGTTCTTGTGAATGAAATGGAGCATAATCAATTAGTTTACATATAAAGTTGATTTATATGTGAAATGTGATGTTATGTATTTAAATATGTAAAGCAATAAAAAAATTTAGTTACGTTTTTTGACTTTATACAATCCTCCTGATTCGTCTGTTTATCTATAGTTATATAAACATTATAAACACTATATCTATAGTTAGACCCGTGATAACAGAAATGTCTGATGATGATGATGATCTATAGTTATAAAAAGTCTATAGCTCATTTCATTCTCGATATGTTTTCTGGACAGACAGACAGACAGACGAACAAACATCAATTTTGGAACTACTTAAAAATATTGGAAATGTGCTGAAAAGTGACAAGTGTAACATAATTTGAGAAAGTGTACTTCTTTGGTAACTTTGAATAAAAAATTGGATTTATTAACAAAATTTTTAACATAACAGTTATAAAATTAGTGAAACTGAACAACTTTGACTTTTTGGACACTCCTGTGTACAAGAAGCAAAATTAGCTAAAACTATTATCAGTGAATAGGGGTACTTTTAAAATGAGGTATGGTTCAACCTACCTTTACATTTGAAAATCTGTCATAAATGACCTCTACCAAGTGCCATTTTGGGTAGGTGTCTTGGTTCAGCCACTATACGAGTGGATGGGTTGTCTGCTTTACCATATATACAAAATTTCAACTTTATAGCTCAACCTGCTAACACTAATAATTGAACTCATATACAGAAAAACTGGTAAAAACAAAATATTGAAGGGCTCTACTAAACATAACAAAAGTCTTACTAGCAATCGAACAAAGTAACCTCATTACATGATTATTGTAACATGTTTAAAATGTGAAATGACTGTACACACTTTGTTTACAAACTTGTTACTCTATGATTGTCTTGTTACCATCTTGTTTAACCATACGACCAATGTAAAAATGTTCATTAATGCTCAGCCAATTCCAATAGAGTGAAATGCACCATGACTGATCTCAAATTAGGTAAATATTTCACAACTAAGTATTCAACAAGAAAAAAAACGTTTAATTTAGATCCAAGATAGCGTAAATTTGTTTTGACAAATACGAGGTAGGTTCAGAAAGTAAGTTCCATTGGGATTAAAATTGAAGTGTATATAAATACAGAACAATTATTTATTTCACAAAATTCTACAACTCTTCAACTACTTTTCCACATAACCGCCAAAATTTTGTAGGCATTGGGCATAGCGTGGCACAAGTGTTTTGTATAATTGCTTCATAGAAGTTTGCCGCCTGTGTCTTCAACCAGTTGGAAACATTTTCTGTCAGTTCTTCGTCATTGTTGAAGTATTTGCCTAGGAACAACTTGAGATGTAAGAACAGATGAAAGTCGCTAGGAGAGAGGCCAGAGCTGTACGGAGGATGGTCAAACACGTCGCAGCCAAATACTTGTAGGAGGTGTTTTGTCACATTTGCAGTGTGTGGTTGTGAAGAAAAACAACACCTTTGGACAGCAATCCTCTGCGCTTATTCTGTATTGGGCGGCGCAATTTCCAAAGTGTCTCGCAATAAACATCTGCTCTGATTGTTTGACTACGCAGTAAGAAATCAAGGAGTAAGATGCCTTTCCAGTCCCAGAACACTGTGCAAATCAATTTTCGAGGTGTCAAGATTTGTTTCCCCTTAACTTTTGCTGGGGACGAAGTGTGCCTCCATTCCATTGTTTGCCGCTTACTTTCAGGGGTGTCGTAAGAAACCCAAGTTTCATCTCCTGTGACTATCCGTGTCAGATATTCTTCGCCGTCTTCATCATAACAGGTCAAAAACTGAAGTGCACTACCCATCCATTTTGTTTTGTGTTGCTCAGTAAGAATCTTTGGTACCCAACATGAGCAAAGCTTATGAAATTTCAGTTTTTCTGTAACAATTTCATGAATTAGTGATCGTGAGATTTGAGATAATTCCATTGCGAGAGCACTAATTGTAAACTTGTGTTTTTCGTGGATCTTTCATCAATCGCCTGAACCAGTTCTTCTGCAACCAAAGATGGAGGCCCACTTCGTTTTTTTCATCGTGCACTTCCACTATGTCCTTCATTGAACTGTTGGACCTATCTTCTCACCATTGAATCACTCATCGCATTTTGTCCGTAAACTTCGAAAATTTGCCGATAAATTTCAATTGGTTTCACTTTCCTAGCATTCAGAAAACGAATCATATATCTGATTTCATAAGCGGCGGAATTTTCAATAAACACTGACATTGTAAACAAGCACAACAAAGCGTACGTGGCTAACAGCGATCTCAAGATGGCGCATGTTTCTTCTTGATACAGAGCGTCTACCGCGCATGTGTGGAACTGCGATCGCAGCGCTGTGATAAATTGAAAAGGAACTTACTTTCTGGACCTACCTCGTATTTTTTGTAATAAATATTGTTTTACATAGTTTGAATTTTGTCAACTTGACTTAGTTGGTGTAAAAGATTGCCTAGTGCTCAACCCATCAGCTGAATTGTTAATTATTAGTATTATGTTTTACTAAATCAGATGATAAAATATTACTTTATTCTATCCATACATATTTCAAACTATGGACCTTTATTCTTGAAATAGCCTACTTTAGACCGATTAACTAAAACTCGACTAACCAAATTTTTGTATTAGTCAAATTTATTCAAAAAAGGAGTTATTGATGTTTAAACACAAATAAATAATAATTAACTTTAAATTGTAGTTTAACAAAGCTCAACCCAGGAACTGGTGAAGACCGCTGCAGTGACGGTCGATCACTCTCAATAATTCAAAACATCGCAGAGAAAAAGCCACTTTATAAAGTTAACTATAATGCTTTTCAATGAAAGTAATGGTAGCATTGGATAGCGGATAAATAAATGTATATAGCGCTCCTTAGTTTTGGAGTAAGCTTGACTTAGTTTAGTTTTCATTTATCTTATCGATTGTTTTCAAGGTCGCTTGACGTACGTTGGCACCAGCGTTCTTACGTTTCGAGCTCGGCGCGATTTCGAGCAAACTAGTGTTCGCGTTAGTTATTATTAAACTTGCCGTTTCTTTTCGAGGCCGCTGGGTTGCTTGACGTATGTTAGCACCAGCGTTCTTTAGTTTTGAGCTCTAGTCGAATTAGGCTGGATTTCGAGTAAATTAGTGTTTGATTTGAACTTTTATTTAGTTTATCGTTTCTTTTTGAGGCTGCTGGGTCGCTTGACGTACGTTGGCACCAGCGTTTCTTAGTTTTGAGCTCTAGTCAAGCTAGGCACGATTTCGATCGAACTAGTGTTCGCATTTAATATATTGTTTCTTTTGATGTCACTGGGTCGCTTGACGTACGTTGGTACCAGTGTGCCTTAGTATCCAACTCTAGTCGAGCTAGGCACGATTTCGAGCGAACTAGTGTTCGCATTTAATATATTGTTTTTTTTCGATGTCACTGGGTCGCTTCATGTACGTTGGTACCAGTGTGCCTTAGTGTCGAGCTAGGCACGATTTCGAGCAAACTAGTGTTTGCGTTAGTTATTTATTAAACTTGCCGTTTCTTTTCGAGGCCGCTGGGTTGCTTGACGTACGTTAGCACCAGCGTTCTTTAGTTTTGAGCTCTAGTCGAATTAGGCTGGATTTCGAGTAAATTAGTGTTTGATTTGAACTTTTATTTAGTTTATCGTTTCTTTTTGAGGCTGCTGGGTCGCTTGACGTACGTTGGCACCAGCGTTTCTTAGTTTTGAGCTCTAGTCAAGCTAGGCACGATTTCGATCGAACTAGTGTTCGCATTTAATATATTGTTTCTTTCTGTGTCACTGGGTCGCTTGACGTACGTTGCTACCAGTGTGCCTTAGTATCGAACTCTAGTCGAGCTAGGCACGATTTCGAGCGAACTTGTGTTCACATTTAATATATTGTTTTTTTTTTCGATGTCACTGGGTCGCTTCATGTACGTTGGTACCAGTGTGTGCCTTAGTGTCGAGCTAGACACGATTTCGAGCGAACTAGTGTTCACGTTTAGTTTTTATTTAGTTTATCGTTTCTATTTGAGGCCACTGGGTCGCTTGACGTACGTTGGAACCAGCATTCCTTATTTTCTAGCTTAAGTTAAACTAGCAACTGTCGTGTTAGAGCACATTTAGGTAGGAGAACAGTCATCCTAAAGCATATGCTGATACCTTGCCTTTATTTCCTTTCGTTTACGTTAACCGTTATAAATCAATTTTTTCCTTGTTTAAATTTTTTCATCTCTGTTCACAAATAAAAAAGTCTGTAGATGTTGCAAAGTAAATAGGTTTAAAGTGTATATTTAAGAATTGGCACTATTTAATTGTAATCATATTTATGCTATGAATAAAGGATTTTTGAACTGAATTAAATTAAACTTCCATATAAAGAAACAAAATTTATTAACAATTTTCTTAAATTTTAATATAACATTTCTTTACTACAATATAAAGTCTCATTCTACGCTAGCAACATTAAAAATCAATTATGATACATATAGACATTATCAGTTTCTTCCATTGGATTGGGCAGAACAAGACAAAAAGAGAATATAAATATTGAGAAAAAAACAATATTTACATTATCACATATTATCACCAAAATAAATTAAAATTAACTGTAAATAAACAAGTTTCCAAAAACCCAAACTTTCGGTTAATGTAAACAAACTTGAAATCACAAAACATAAGTAATAATTTTTTTACTGGCAATACAGTGGTGTGTTACATTAGAAATAATATTATTACAATACACAGGTCTATATAAAACATTGTATATTAAGTAAAACCATATTATTATCTGTTAGAAAGTGTATAATAAACTTGTTCGTATAATTAGAAAATATCCAGAGAATGTGGTCAGAAAGAAAGGCAGGCAGTGAAATTTAAAAACTACATGATTTTTTGTGACAAATGTGGATATTTAAATGTGACATTTTGAGTGTGTTGTACATACATTTTTATATTTACATCAGTGTTTTTTTATTGATTACTCTATTTTATTTGCATTATTTTTCCTGAATTGTTAATGCATTTACTGTTTACTTACTTATACTGTATGTTGCCTTTCATTTACATTTTAGTTCAGCTCGTTCTTTTAATACTGCCCTCTAACAAAAATACTTTGAGCTTATTAGAAATTAATTTGTTAAGTTTAGTTGATTACCTGGACTGGTTTTGTAAAGCGTCTTTAATTGCAAGACTTAAAACTTTTAACAAACAGTGTTAACAAATACGTACCTAGGAATATATGTATTGACACAACACTTTATGCTTAATTTTGTTCCATATCAAAGCTTGTACAAATTTTACAACAATAAATTATTTATTTATTTACTGGAAAGTCTCTACCGAACCTGAATATTTATTAATCAGTGAAGCAAGCTTTCAGATGGTAATTTGAATGAGTCTACAATTCTGAGATCAGTAACTTACAAGCTATTCATAATAATGAAAGAACACGTCAAAGCAAGTAATACCAGAGACCAAAAATAGAACTAATCGTATGTTGAAATTTGAGGCCGGTGAAAACATTGCGTTTATAGTTCACTCTAGCGAATCAATTCTGTAAGTAAGCTGTAGAGTGAAGATAGGGCGGGAAGGGGAAGGTGGTTCAGGGGAGAGTGGGGTTAGGAATGAGGAAGTGCAGGGTAGAGGGAATGGCACAATGTAAGGGGGGCTGTCAACACTATAAACAGCTTGGTTGATACAGAGCCAGCACACTTCTCCTGTCTGGATCAGCAGTTCTGTTATTGGTTTCTGGTAATATTGAATATTCTATTCATTACAAAAATTATGAATAATATAATGGTCCTCCTCAAAGTAATGTATTTTCAGGAGGAAATACAAAATGAATCACTGGTTTAATCCTTATCTAACTTGAATGAGTTTAAGGAAAAACAATACATCTTATAATTGACTAAACTTACAATAACTGAACTGGATTGTATTCTTTGTAATCGGTTCATTATAAATTTGACTTTAACTTAACTTCAAGAAATTCATTCACAGTTATGTCTAAAATGTTTGAGTGAGAGAAACCGCAATCGTTTTTTACAACAGCCTCCAGGTTGGTTTTCTAGAACACAAGACACATTCTCAATAGCAAACGATTCAACTGGATGTGAGTCCAAGGAGGGATCCGATTTTGTAACATCGTGTTTAGGCACGGGAAGTTTAAAGGGAAAGTTACTCCGGACATTAGGCACGGTAGGATGTCGGTACGACACAGGATGTGTTGGCGGGTTCAACTGAGTAAGTGAATCGGAGATATTCGCTTGACTCATAAGGAGTGGGGTGGGATTGTTCTGCAACAATGTGGCTACTGGAGGACTGGGATACAACATGGGTATTCCACTGGGAATGTTTGAAATCAATCTTTGTTGTTGGCTGAGGAACCAGGTGTTGGAGCACTTGGGGTGAACCGATAGGATGAGGCACTGCAGGTGGTTGTATGGTATTATAAGGCTGTGACCTTGAGTCTTGGTCAAGCACAGTTGGGTGGGATACAACTGGAACAGGATTTGAAAGATTCAGTGGTGGAATGGAAACAGGTTGAATGTTGGGGTTACGATTTTGTGTAAAACCGGAAGCACTCGCAGAAAAATCTTCCAACTTCATATGTCTGTTATTACAGTGAAGATCAAAACAACTGTTTTTCTCCCAGTGGAAGCAGACTGTAGTGGAACCCTTGGCTTTGGGCTCATGGCGTAGCTGGCACAAGTTTTTTTTTAGCGCAAGACGAGTTGTAGTAGTCAGGACAATCATCAAGGCAGTTCTGACTTCTTTTCAAGTCTTCTTCATTTTTCATTATTGTTTCTGTTATATTTCGTATACTCTGCAACCAAAGTAAAAAATTAACCATGTGAAATAATGGTTACAACTGAATCTGCTTATAATCTAAGCCTTAAATTGCATTTCCTTTGTTTTCTTAGGACAAGCAACTAAGAAATTACACTTAGTACTAAAAGGAACTTTGCACTACTTCAGAAGTGAAAGGATTTATGGATGGGTAAGGTTGGGGCCACCGCTTGTCAAGGTCCATGAGGAAAACTTTTGGGCATTATTATCAGTCATATCTTTTTGGACGAAGGGAGGCCAGCCAGCTCTGTACCAGCCTCTCCAGTCAAATTGGGCATGGGTGCCACACCATATCTCTAAGCTAGCAACTGCCTCTAAAACACTTAGGAAGTCCCACCAACTCCAACAGTCATCCCCTGCAGCAGACTAGATGTATCAATTTACCCTTGCACCTCAATATATTGATATTTGTGGTAAATGATGTCAGGCTCCTGGACATCCATAACGTTGCCGAGATTTGAGTGGACACATGGGTTTTTGGTGTACTCAGTATAGGTTCAACTGAAGGTATAAGCCAGCCAGAAGACTAAATTCGTAATTAAAAATTGATAAAATCATTTAAATTTAATTGTTTATTCCAAACAACAAACATAGGTGTTCAATTAAATATTTAAAAAATAATATTACATCTCAAGGTACAAGTATTTTTGTTTTTTACATATAAACAAATAAAAAGCAAAACAAACTACGAAAAATTATATTAGCGTATACTTTTCCAGTACCTAAAAAAGAAACATATTTCTTGTCTTTAACTTGATTTAAAAATTATTTTATACTCTCAAGTTATTTTTATGAAATTATATAAAATTAATGTTTCCTACTGAAAAAGTTATAGGGAAAATCAGTCAGTAAAATAATTTTTGAAAGCTGAATAAAAATGTGAGGGTTTCAAAGGTTGAATCAATTAACTGTAATTTGACCCAAAATGTTTTTGATTATAGAAAATCAAATGATTTGGGTCCAAACTATAAAATATTATTTTAGTACAGATACAACTTCTTTTACTTGCCTAACCCTAATGAAAGTTGCTTTGATTACTATTGCTTATAGTTTTTTTCTTAACAAAATATAGAATACCATATCTAAACTCAAAATATAATTAAAACTGTTATTTAATTACCTCTCCAGCTTTCACAGTGTAGTAATGATACTTTTCAGTGACTCCACCACTGACTATTAACTCCTTTACCAAGGTCATTAAGCTCTTCTTCTTGTACACGCAAACGTTTTGGGTTGTGACAAGATCTTCTGGCCCCAGTCGGGGCCCAACTGGACCGAACAATCTCCACCCCAATCCATTCAGAGTACAAGATCTGCAAAAACTAACACACACTTCACTTTTTTGTGTTGTTGGAGATCATTTTAAAACTCACATCTTAAAGCTCACATCTTAACACACGTTCACTGCTAAAAATCCCTATATAGAGATCCGTATTGCTGAAATTTTAAAAATATATTTTTACCTACTTTTGGATGAAATATGATAAAAATATATGAAAATTACTCATTAGTTACAAAAATTATCACTCTACCATTTTGCAGTAGGAATGCAGTAACTGTGGTTAGCGCTACAGTAGAACCCCTCATATCCGGCCTCGGTTTTACTGCACCTCGGTTTATCCGGCCACTTCCCGGAAGCCAATATCGAAATTTATTTACCACGGCTTGCAGACGCGCAGTTGCACGCACTAGTCTCCCACGACTCGTGCGTTATTTTGGTGTATCTATTTGTTTACATTTTCCTGTGTTGTCCTCAGTTGAGCTAGTAGGTTTAATCTGTAAACAGTTCGTTGATTATTTCCAGTGCGGTTAGTACAGTACAGTACAATTGTTTTGTTTCGTCAAGTGTTGTGTACTGTAGGTTGGTTTATCCGGCCGAATCGTTATCCGGCCAGGGGCTCGGTCCCGTGGTGGCCAGATATGAGGGGTTCTACTGTACCTTCCTGAGGACAGTCTTCGTTTCCAGCTGGTAACTAGTTACCGCTCGCACTGGGGAAGACCCTTTTATGGCAGTGGGAATATTCCAAATGAATACATCGTAGCTAAGTGAACTGTATTTTATTCGTTTTAGACAAAAATAAACAATATTTTATAGGTAAATGTGTAAACCAAAAAGAATGTAAAAATGTATAAAAATTTGAAAAAGTTTATATACATCTCTGTTAACTCACTCAAATTCAGTTATTATTTACAAATATGTGGTGAGTAATTATAACAAAATATATTTCAATATTTAATTTAAATGTTGTAGTGTATAAAAAATATTCTAGTACATAAGTTTGTAAAATGTGTGTAAAAAGAAGAAATGTTTACTAAAATAAAATATTGATACAAATGTGTATATACATCCTAACCAACCCACCCAAAAGTCAGAATCAGAATCAGAATATCTTTATTGTCATTTGTCAATATTACAATTGCTATAGACAATGTCAATATAACTAATATAATAAATAAAAATGTTATAAGGCTACTCAGTTTATTTGAATGTCATTAACTGATATAATATATTGAACTAATTCGTACAGTGTATTTGTCAATTTTAAAAATGTAACTGTAGTATTAGTAAATACATAACAAAATAAATAGTTGAAACAATGAATTAAATTACAACTAATCAACAACTCCATTCCAGGCCTAAGGAAGGTAACAATTCATAGCAAAAAATTCTTCAAGGGAATAGAATGCCTTACTTATAAGCCAGTTCGACAGTTTAGCTGCAAATGGTTGTAGTTCTAAGCTTCTAAAACGTTTGAGGTAATTTGTTAAAACATTTAATTTGTAAATATTTATGGCTAACTAATGTTTTCCTAAGTCTAGAGGAAGGTGCAACAATATCCCGAGCTCCCCTAGTGTCATAATCATGAATTTCATCAAAGCAGATAAAGTCTTCAAAATTCTCCTTTACATATATTACATTTTGAAATATGAAAATGCCAGGAACAGTCATTATATTGTAGTCAATAAAGCATTGTTTACAATCATCTTGATAACCCAAATTGGCTAAAATTCTTACTGCCTTTCTTTGCCACGCAAAAACTTGACTGGCACCCCTACTGTTACCCCAGAGCATTGAGGCATAAAGTAAGTGTGAGTGAAAGTCACTGAAATAAGAAGAGAGCAACATATTTCTACCAACACAGTTTTGTAATTTACGTAACAGAAAACAAGCCTTAGATAGTTTAGAAATTACTGAGTTAGTTTGAGCTTCCCATGATAGTTTTTGATCTAATGTTACTCCAAGTAATTTCACTGGCTTAATACAGCTCTCTGCTATGTGCAACTTTTTTAATGTGAAACAAATTGTTTCAGTTTTATCCCCATTGACTTTAAGATGGTTGACATCAAACCACGAGTTTGCAATTTCCATCACTCGGTCACTTTGTGCTTCCACTTCTTGGAAAACTTTGCCAGTAACTAAAAAAAGAAGTGTCATCTGCATATAGAATAGTCTTACATGGAATATTGGTTGGCAGATCATTTATATACATAATAAACAAGAGTGGGCCCAAAACTGACCCCTGTGGAACCCCAGCAAGGACCTCCTGAAATGAGGATTCTGAACCGGCCACTGAGACTTTGTGTAATCTGCCACAAAGATAAGTTTTAAGGAAGTGCAACGGTTTATTATCAATACCATAGTATTTCAGTTTACTCAGTAGAGTTTCATGTGATATACTATCAAAGGCCTTACTGAGATCCACAAGAGTCATATTAACATATTCACAGTTCTCAAAGCTATTTATGACATTAGTTACAACTTCATTTAGAGCTTTAGTTGTAGATCGACCAGGACGAAAGCCAAATTGGCTATTACTTAAAATGTTATATAGATCAAAGAATTCTAACAGTTGGTTCTTAACGCATGACTCCATTATTTTTGAAAACACAGATACAATACATATTGTTCTATAGTTGTCAATACATGATTTATTGCCTTTCTTAAAAAGAGGTATACTCCTAGACTTTTTTAAGCAATCTGGAAATTTAGAACAGTGAAATGAAAGATTGATCAAAAATGTTAATGGCTTAACAATAGCATCAGCAATAAGTTTGATAACTTTGTTACTAAAACCAAACACATCTTCACTGTTAGAGGGTTTTAATGATCTTATTACCTTAAGTACATCAAGCTCGCTCGCTGACATATTTCAAGTAAAAGTTTCCTGGAGGCTGTTCAACATTACTTAGAAAGGAAAAATGACTAATATTATTCTTATTAATTGCCTTAGCACTATCAACTACATTTTTCCCAATGCCAATATAATAGTTATTAAATTCTTCAGCTGTAATAGGTGGTATTGGATTTTCCCGTTTATAGTAATTACCAGCCTCAGACTTTATTATTTTCCATGCGGCTGAACATTTATTCTTTGAATTTTTTAATATGTTCTCATTATGCAAGATTTTTGCTTCTTTAATTTTACTCCTGTAAAACTTCTTTTTGGCAATGTAACACTTCTTAAGTAATATATTGTTTTTGTAATGAGGAATTTTTAGCAAATCCTGTAACATAATTACCGTGCTTCTCATTTTTCTTAAGCCACTGTCAAACCAAGAACTATTATTCTTACTTTGATTTCTCTGTTTAACATTTTTAGTTTTTTTTGGACAACTGTTATTGTACACTATTGATAATTTACTTAAAAAAATAATCATATGCAATATCTACATCTTCTATGTTATACAACAAGTTCCAATTTAATAAAGAACTTATTTCTGTGAACTCTTGCAATGTTTCATCACTTATCTTCCTATAAGAGATTTTAACAGTTTGGGGAACAGTAAGTGGAGCAGTGAATTCAAAATAAACAATAGAATGGTCTGAGATTCTCTCCTTCCATAAGCGGTTTTTATACAAATTATTATCTAAATCTGTAGCTATATTGTCAATACAACTGTTATTTCTTGTTGGGAGTTTATTTACGCAGTAAAGATTGAATGATTTTAGAAGGTTTACAAACATTACAGTGTCTTGCTCTCCACTCTTTAGAATGTCAATATTAAAATCCCCCTAATACAATTTTACATTTAGGCTTTTTTCTTTGAATAAAGCATAAGAGATTATCAAGATTAGCCAAAAACATTTGGCACATAGAGCTAGGAGTCCTATATACAGATATAAAAAAATTACATTCCAAATATTTACATGTATACAAACAGCTTCAAGTAAACCAATTTGGGTTAAATGGGCGATATCAATCACCTCAAAAGCAATATTGTCATTAACAAGAATAGAAGCACCTCCATAAGCATTTTCTCTGCAAAAGGCAGCAGCTAAATTAAAACCTACAGGAACATACAAGGAGACTTCCATTTTGTGCAGCCAGTGCTCATTAATAAGGACAATGTCACAATTGGCTTCATCTAAAATAACAGCTAACTCATTTAACTTGTTCCTTATTGACTGGATATTTAAATGCATGATGCGTACAGTTTTGGTGTTATTTGATTTCAAATTGTGACTTAAACTAGACTTAAAATTATATACAGAATTTACATCATCACTCTTGTTGCACACTAGGTCATCAGGTGTTGGACTGCCATTGGTAAGTTTCCCGCTGTAGACCCAGGTACTGCTGACTGCTGAGGGCTTCCTGGTGTGTTGTCTACTGTTGCAGGCTGCTCGCTGTTGCTCGGTTCCTCAGATGGGGGGGGTGACGGTGAATCAGCTTTCTCTCTCGCCGCCTCACATATCTTGCTCACCAACCACAGCTTTCCCGTACGATTTAGGTGCATACCATGCCTTGTGTGGAGGTCCCTAGTGGCTTTGCTGGCTTCCACAAGAGTGACATTACTGAAACCATCGCAAATGTTCTTTAGGGCTACATTAGTTTTCTTAGTTTCCTTGTTTACGCAAGACCAGTCCAACAAATCATACCGGTTAGGAAGGTCAACCAGAATGATTCTTTTTGTACTATATCTTTTTAAGGTGCTAGTAATGGCGTCAATGGCTAGGTGTGCTTCATTATGAGATACATCGTTAGTGCCACAGGAAATCACCAAAATATCCTTGTTCTTCAACTCCTCCCCATCAATGTTTTTATGATCCAAAACCTGACTAGCTCTGCCGCCAGGTCTTACAAAACCAATTGCATCGTATGGATGTTTGTGTTTATTGATATACCATGGCTAGGTCTTTACCATGGCTATCAGTGCAAAGCAACATTCTTGGCAGAGTGACTTCCCCAGCTCTTGCTTTGTCATCAGTGTTTGTGATGCTAGTTTCTAGATCGTCATCTTTGTGAGAAAGAGCTGCAAAGGGATTTTGGGTCGTAAAAGAACTCTTCGTTATTTTATCCAATGTTGGAGGTTTCTCCTGTGCCACTGAACGACCTCTTTTGTAAACAAACCTTATTAAAACCTTGGTCTGATCCTTGAGTATGGGCCTGAACCTTGTTGGAAAGAGGAGGGAAGCATTTTGAGACACTTTGACACATATTTCTCGTCGGCTTTTAGTTTAGTTTGTAGATCAACATTGTCTTTCTGCAGCACCTCAATGACTTCCTCTAGGCTCTTAATTGAGGACAACATTTTGGACACTTCCTCCTGGTATATTTTACATGGTTTGCATTGATTTTGAGAGTTCTGAATGTCCCTTCTGTATTCCTCCTTTTCTTGATCACATAGTATGATTAGCTCGGCTTTTTGAGTTTGCTCAGTCTTCAACCTAGCCTTTAAGCGAGTATTTTCCTTGTATAGTTGTTTTTCTATTAGATTGTATTTTTTATTTAATTCTTCTATTTCCTCTTCTTTTTGCATAATCTTATCCTCAAGCTCTAGTTCACGAGATGATTTACTGTTTTTTATGTTATGCAACTCCTGTTTCAAATCCTCATTTTCATGAAGAAGGGCATTTCCAATGTCAGCAGCAAGGGACAAGGATAGCTCTAAGTCGGAGTTTTCGACATCTTTAAGACTATTTACGGGTTCTTCAGTGGACTCTTGCTGACAAACCGGACATTTCCATTTTTCTAATTCTTCTTTTTTTAAGTCTTTAACTGCAGAATATGCCAGGTCTATACATCTCAAGTGTACCCAACTTTTACACAACCCTGTGCAAAATACACCCCCATGCCGGACATATCTTCCACACTTGGAGCAATCATTTATATTTTCATCTGTTCTAGATGCCGTGGAGGAAACAGTAGAATTTTATAATTCAATATTAATTATAAAATATAATTATAAATTGAAAATAAATGTTATAAATGTTGAAATATGTACAAAAAATATTTCCTGACTTTTATTGATTTTTTTTATTAACTACAAGTAAAATCAGTAAGCAAAAAATTTGGGCCGATAGCGGGATTTGAACCACTGATAAAGTCGTTTATTATTTACAAATACGCCTAGAACTTGGTTGTTGTACACCACTTGGTTCCGGGGGAAGATCCATTGTGTTGCACGATCACTTACTACTAAATAAATCATTAAAAATAATGAAAGTCTAATGTGAAAACGAAGTGCATAAAAACGCGGGAAAAGTACCTCCCGAGGAGCGAGAAATACGACGTTGTGATAGCTCGAGTGCTGGCCGCACACTGACCTCATTTCAGAACAAAGGCTCTGTGTAACCATAGTCACTGCCCGCAACGAAAGTGTTAAAAATATCCACTCTAATGACACTACTAATGGTTATAAATCTATCAATACTTTTACCACAACTGTCACCAGTTGTAACATATCAGGCTTCAAACTTGCTGTTCTATTACCCAAACACAGACTGCTGCAGGACACTACATAAGAAGGAAGGCAAAGCAATATGCTGAGAACAAAGTGATAGGGGTTAAAACTAAAAATCTCATTATTACCTCATTAATCTGTGTCTAATAACTGACAATTAACAATTCTCACACTGTTGGAGTGTACAGGTCAGAAAATAACTTTGAAATAGCTGAAGAAGCATTCACATTGTGGTTTAATTTCAATGGATTTTTGTTGAATGAAAAAAAGTCGCAGCACATAATTTTTAGCCTGAGACAAATTACAATATTTATTCTGATATTGAATTGTTGGATAATGTGAAGTTGTTGGGTGTTTGTGTAGTTGATCATTTGATATGGGGACCCCACATTGAACACCTAACAGCTAAGCTCCCCTTGATTGTTTATATGTTAATATGTCTCACATGTTGTGTGCACACTGATTACCTCAGAATGGCCTATTTACATCAGTGCTCAGATATGGCCTAATTCTATGGGGAAACTGCAGTAGGATATTAGAAATTTTTATTATACAAAGAAAGCCATTTAATTATTGTACGTTGTGAACCATTAGCTCACTGCAAACAAATTTTTATTGCCAATAAAATTCAAACTATATTTAACTTATATATATATATATATATATATGAGGTATGGCTATTAAATAACGGGACTGACATAGCAGTGGAACGAAGTGCGCATGCGCCAACCAACAATGACCAACAGCTGTGTAGTTTGAGAATTCCTCTTCAGAATGCAGTTAGTCTCGTTTCTGTAAACAACATCGTTGTGTCATAACCTTCATTTATGTAAGTGTTGTTATTTTGTTTTGCCGTAATAATAGAGCAACGAATTGTTATTAAATTTCATGTTAAACTTGGAAAAACCGCTACCGAAACCTATAATTTACTAAAAGAAGTGTATGTCAGTGAATGTTTATCGCGGACTCGTGTTTTTTTTAATGGTTTAAGCGTTTTCAAGTTGGTCGACAAAACGTGAAAGATGATTCGCGGCCAGGTCGTCCTTCAACATCAAAAACGGAAGACAATGTCGAAAAAGTTGCTAATTTGATTCGGTCTGACCGACGATTAAGCATTCGTGCAGTTGCTGAATCTGTAGGCATTGATAAAGAATGTGTACGGCAAATTTTACATGACAATTTGAACATGCGAAAAGTGTGTGCAAAAATGGTACAAAAAATTCTTACGATTGATCAACAAGCAGCTCGTAAAAATGTTTGTACTGACACTTTGAATGCCATTGAAAATGACCCAAATTTATTGAAAAGAATTATAACATGTGATGAATCGTGATCACGAATCGTGATAAACGAATAACCGGAAACGAAGCGCCAATCCATGCATTGCAAGACCTCAAATTCACCGAGAGCCAAAAAAAGCAAGAATGAGCAAGTCAAAATTTAAAGCAACGATGATTGTTTTTTTCGACATTCGTGGGATTGTGTACCTTCACTGGGTTCCTGAAGGTCAAACAATTAATCAACATTACTATCTTGAGGTACTTAATAAACTACGTGAAAGAGTAAGAAAAAAACGACCCAAAATGTGGATGGACGAATCATGGATTTTGCACCAAGACAATGCGCCAGCTCATTCCGCGTTATCTGTCAAGCGGTTCCTGACCAAGTACAGCATCCCAGTGTTAGAACATCCACCTTACTCGCTAGACCTAGCACCATGCGACTTTTATCTTTTCCCTAAGGTGAAATCTGCATTGAAAGGTACGAGATTTGAATCCGTAGAAGCTGTTCAAGAAAAAGCGGCAAGACTCCTGAAAGAGTTGACAGAAGATGACTTTCAGCATTGTTTCCAACAATGGAAAATTCGCATGGAGTGATGCAGGGATAGAGAAGGGGTGTATATTGAAGGTGATAATAAGTAATTATGTTTAAAATGAAAATAATTTTTTTTACAATATCAGTCCCGTTATTTAATAGTCACACAGTAATCACTTTGAAAGCCTACAACTACTTTTTAAGACCACTTATCTCAAAATATAGTTATAATGAATTTAAAGAAACATTTTATTTCTGGCTTTTAGTCAATCCATTTTATTCATTAAAAGAATTTTTTTACTGTAGAACAGTTAGTTTCTAGACATAACCTATTTAGTTTAATGATTTCATTTTACATGTTAATGTCATATGTTTTTTATTTATATAGTCTGTATATATGTATCATATGTATTAGAAACTTTATCAATGTTATATAATTCTGTTATTGTAATTTCTGAGGCTGTTTTTTACTTGTTATTTATTTATTTGTTATACACCTGTTTTAATTTATTTATTAATTAAAATGTTAAAGTAATTTAAATTGTGGCATGACTGTTTTGTCAACTTCATGTTTTGGGTACCAAATTTTCCTTATCTGGACATATGCTAGTTTTCATATTTTATACTTGACTTGTGTCGATTCTTGTGTAAGCTTTATGACAATAAATGTATTCTTATTCTTACACATTTATTTGATACTATTCCTGTTTTGAAAACTCTGCAATAATCATTGGAAATATACATGAAAAGAAGTTTAAACAAATAAACAAAATATTATAACACATACAACAAAATTCTACAGAAGTTAATTAAACTAGCTAAAAAGACTTGCTACAATAAAGATGTACAAAAATTGAACAACAAAATCAAAACTAAATGGAGTATCATACACAGAGAAACTGGCATAAATTCAGAGAAAAATATATAACTTCCCTAAAGGTTGCGAAAAACCATTTTACGGACTAAACTTTCCTGGCGGATCATTTCAACGGCTTATTTTTTACTGAAACTTCTGCTCTAGCTTATGAAGCCCGTGAATGAGGCATATAGAAAAATTCATCACTTTCGACCTCCTGCAGTTTCATGTGTGTTTTTGGCTCTAGCACCTGAGGATGAGGTATCAAAAGTAATTTTATCACTGAACAATAAATTGTCATTTGGTTGGGAGGTTTACTTCCCAAAGTCTTGAGATTCTCTGCCTTGGAATTTGCTGCTCCTCTAACTGTTGATTAATCAGTTAATCATGTAATATGAGGTTGTTCCGGGCAAACTAAAATATACAATAATTAAACTATTACATAAGAAAGGTTCGCAGGAGGACATTAATAATTATCGTCACATAGCTTTGATTTCAGTTTATTCAAAAGCGTATGAAAAGGTTTTCTTATTCTGGTTGACATTCCATCTAGTGACCAATAAAATAATTTCAATAAATCAACACGTCTACCAAAAAGGAAAGAGTATACTATCGGCCTGTATTAATTCACAAATGATGTGCTATGGGCCCTGGATGGATCGCAGAGCTATCAGTGTTTTTTTGCGATTTGTCCAAACCTTTTAACTGTGTGTGTCATGAAGTTCTGCTGTATAAGCTGTATTATTATGGTGTCAGAGGTCTAGTACTAAGCTGGCTCAGGCCATTCCTGTCTGGATGACAACAGAGTTTATCTCTGGACTGTACTCATGACAAGTATTCATCATCTTGGAATAAGGTCAGTATTGGCGTGCCTCAGGGTTGTGTCTTGTCCACGTTTACTGTTCTTTAGTACAATTCAGAACAATAAAGTCACAATCCTTGCAGAAGACATAGCCCTGCTGCTCACCGGTAGAAATGCTGTTGCTGTAATGAGTTCAATGGACTTTGCGATTTCTCAGCTTTCAGATTGGTTTCAGACAAACGGCTCACTTATGAATGGAACTAAAACCAGTGCAATACAGTTTCAAATCTGTGGGTATTGAGCTGATAGGACTGAGGGATTGATAATTTTGCTGGTATCACAGACTGAGGGATTGATAATTTTGCTGGTATCACATTTTGTGAGTCCGCAAAGTTTCTGGGATTGATTATGGACAAAAATATAAGATGGGAACCTCATACAAGCGAACTGTTAAAATGCTTGAGCTCTGCAACCTTTTCAATTAGAATGTTGAAGCCCTCTTGTAGCATAGATGTTCTCATAGACGTTTACTGAGGATACTGCAAAAGTCTACTGTGCTACGGTGTAGTGGTTTGGGGTAATCCTTCTTCTTTAGACAAGATCCCAGAAGTCTAAGAATAATTTTTAACCTCCGTAAATCAGACTCTTGCAAGGAATATTTTTAAAATTTCAATATCTTTACAGCGCATTCGTTGAATATATACTAAGTTCTCATTCTTACTTATAAAAATTTTGATGGGATTCTTAAAAAAACAGACTTTTATGATTTCAATACAAGAAATAAAACTAAACCATGCTCTCCCCACTGCAGAATGGGCAAGTCCTGAGAAGAGTGCATTTTACTTTGGTATTCGGCTGTTCAATAAGTTAAGGGAACAAATGAGAGCAAAAACCTCATTTACTGGTTTTAAGAGATCACTGAGGAAACTCCTAATGAGTTCAATGTTTTATTCTCTTAAAGAGTTCCTTGAGTTTAATTTTTGACTTATAAAGTTCCTTTTACTTTTTACTAAGAAAGTTAAGATACCTCGTCCTTGCTTTTCTTCGCATTGTTTGTACTTCATTACGGTACTTGACAAAACTCAATATTTTTTCTTTTTTTTTGTTAAACTGTACAAGTCATATGTACAGAATTCAATCACATTGAATGAATTGAATTGAATTAAACATCAAGATTTTTGAAAATTCAAGCACAATATTTTTTATTTAATTTTAATTTGGATCTTGAATATAAACCACTGTAAATATTACTAAATTTTAATAAAAACACTACTTTTTCCAAATTGTTTATTTTTTGGACGAGGCCTTTCGAAACCAAAGGTCCAAAAAATAAACAATATGGAAAAAGTAGTGTTTTTATTAACATTTAGTAATATTTAAAGAATTTTCCAATTGCTCCAAGAGTCTACAATAAACCACTGTAGTAGTACTAACTTGAAATGTTCTTTAAGCCATTCAATTTCACTACATAAAAGTAATTAAATTTAAACTTTTACAAAATTGACACAACAGTATCAAAATTCATATAAATTTGACTTACTTTACAATTCCATTTCTCTCTGTATTGGAAAATTCTGAAGAGAGAAAAAACAAATCTTGAAGTTTATTACTCATGAAACGTTGTAACATCGAGTAAAATCCTGGTTGATCTGAGCCTTTACTAGCAATTCTGCAACATGATAAACACAATTTAGCTTATGTTAAGAAAACAACTGTATAACATTAACACCGATGACTGTACTTAAAGATATGAATGAAGACCTTGATACTCATTACTTTACTAGCAATTCTGCAACATGATAAACACAATTTAGCTTATGTTAAGAAAACAACTGTATAACATTAACACCGATGACTGTACTTAAAGATATGAATGAAGACCTTGATACTCATTGCTTTACTAGCAATTCTGCAACATGATAAACACAATTTAGCTTATGTTAGGACAACAACTGTATAACATTAACACCGATGAATATACCTAAAGATATGAATGAAGACCTTGATACTCATTGCTTTACTAGCAATTCTGCAACATGATAAACACAATTTAGCTTATGTTAAGAAAACAACTGTATAACATTAACACCGATGACTGTACTTAAATATATGAATGAAGATCTTGATATTCATTTCTTTCTTAGGTTTATTCTAGATTTTCTGATCTGAATATCTCTTAACATAACCTATAATCTTTTCTATGAATTATATTACTTTAAAAAAAACCAAAAGCATATTTTGATTGCGTTTATGCTTAAATGAACCTTCATGATAAGCTTATCACCATTAAATGCATAAATGCTCTTTAAAATTACCACATACAATCGAACAGGTTTTATATCATTGCGATCCAATAATAAATAGATTTATGAATAAAGTAGAATTTCAAATAGACAGAATCCTGTCTTTGACTTTGAAAAATCCTTTCTTTATAAAAAAATTCTTTACTTATTTCGCACCAAAATTTTAAAACTGTTTGCCTAAATAACACAGGATTATTACAGAAGGAAGTGATATTTTTGAAAACATATTCTTGACTGACTTTTTTAAATTATCTGTTCATTTATTAATACAGAATGTATGATTTAGCAGGGTCTACATAGCAGTGCCAAAAGAGTCAGTTATTACGTCTCAGAAACTTAGCTATAAGCTCAATTTACATTTAAGCTATCTCTCCTATGTAAAGTAATTTGTGTGATTGGCCCTCAGCCCCAAGAGTTTTGGTTTTAAGTTTTATATGTAAAATCCTACACAGGTTCATAACCTCAGGATGCAGACTTTGTTAGTCTTAACAACACTAATAAAGAACTTAATTCATTCATTCATTTACATTTCAATAATTGAGAAACATAGTTATTTGTGATTTGCACCCCCAAAACCATGTATACTTTTGTTCATGAGGATGAGCAGAATATGTAAATAACGTTGAAATTTTGATTGACTACTCCGGCCGTTAACCTCACTGATACCAATGAATCAATAATCTACCTAACAACGAAACATTTGCAAAAAACAATGACAAACAAACAAAAATTAAAGAAGTTTATACATGGTTTTGGACAAGTCACCATTACAAGGATGGGCCCAAAAAAATAATTATAACTTTATATTCCAGCAAGGATCAAGATTTGTGAGCTCCTAATTCAATATTTGTAGGAGTTGAGAGGCTCAATTTGGAAATATTTTTTATTATTTATTCTCTTTTGCAGTATAAAGCCAAAACAATACTAATAATATTAAGATCTAAATCTTAACAAGTTTAAATATTAGAAATGAGTAGTAGAGTTTGCTGTTACCAATAAACTTGCCTTACAGAAAATCGTTTCTCATTTCTTAGAAAGTCTTCTTTAATATTATCAACTTTTACAAAAACATGTACCATATAAATTTTTTAGTAGAGCAATGCTTTACTTTACATGCATTTAAAAAACCCTCTTTTGTAACAAATTCAAAGTATTAAAGTGCTAAAAATGATAAAAAAACTAATAGTACTCACTCATAAACATTTGTCAACCTGGGAGAACTATTCTGTATGAACTGCGGAACTCCACCCTCTGCAAAGTAATGGAAATTCGGCTAGAAAATAAAAACTCTTATTAACCTTATACAGTGGTCAAATCCAGTAAAATTCATGTTCTGCAAAGTTGAGTATACGTCCATTTGGGTATAGGTGGCTGGTACAGTACCAGTCTAGATGAAAATGCTGTGACAACAACAACAGCTGTCATATTTAATGTACAGAAACTCTAAAAAATGAGAGGATGTTGTAATATTTTATTACAGAACTGGGGGAAAGGAGGGGTTAACTTTGCAGCTGTAATTTTTTTCTGAATTGTTGCTTTCATTATCTTGACATAAACAGTAAAATCAAAGATCTGTTGGCATCATTGTTTAATAGTTTTTTTATGTACTAAGGTTGGCACACAGTTGTGTGTCCCATATAGTTTCTTAAATACTGACATTTAACAAAAAACTTGGCACCATTCTTGTACATAATGTACATTGAGAAATAAATAGTTTTAAAGACACCTATAACCTTTTGAGCGCCAAAGTCATAATATTTACACATTGGGACAACAACTATTAACCCTTCCAACGCGGCTAACGCCTAAAGACGCGGAACTGCCGATGCTTTAAACGCGGATTACGTCTACAAACGCAAAAGCTTTACTTATGAAATGGCGAAGAATTAGTTGTTAAAACTTCCGTAAGAGAGCAGATCGATGTTCCTTTCGACTGTCGGGACTAGACAAAACGCTTTGTCACCGTTGGTGGACTTTGTAACGGTATCTACTCAGGTTGAAAGCAATCGCCGCCATTTTTTGAATGGCCTGTGACGCGGCATACGCCTACAGACGCGTTCGTTTCATTCAGCTGTTTAACTACGTGTGTGTTGGTCGTATGTTGGTTATATTGTTAAACGAAGTGTTTTGAATCAGTCCGTTGTAATTCTTATACAATTATCTTATACAATTCTTATAAAATTGTTTTTACTAACATTTAGTATATTTTTTTGTTATAATGGCTAATCCAGATGATCCAAGTTTTGACAAATGAGCGCATTTTTTGGTATATTATGTGTAATATTTTTTTTCAATTATTTGTTTTGTATTTTATACCAGTTTCACCATACAAGTCCAGTTTATTTATTCTAAATAAATAAGGTTTATAAGTACAATATTTGTTTCATTTCCCTTGTAGGCTATCATATAAATAAGTTTGTGTTAAATTTCACATTATTACATTTCAAAATCTTATACTGAACTTATTTATTTTATGTACTAATTATACAGGAACTTCAGTTACAATTTACTCATTATAAATAACCTGTATAAATGTAATGTAATCTGTCAAATAGTGTTGCTATGTACATTATCCTGCAATGCAGTTTATTCAAAATTTCAAATATTTTCGTGTGTATAAAATTTTCAAAAATATGTAACATTACATGTTTATTATTTTTTCTTATTAAGGTAATACCAAGGTATATGAAACAAAAATTAGCATTGGGAAATTAAAAAAAAATATATTTTTTATGTCTTAGCGTTTGACAGTAATTTAGATTAGCGCTTTAAGGGTTAAACTGTAGGCATACAACAAAGGTTTTATTTCATTTTATGTTTTATAATAAAGTACAAACTATAATACATATCCTACAATGGTTGGAAAAAGTGCTTTAACACAAATAGTTAAACTGTACCATCAAAAGTCAAATTTGAACAAAATTTGTTGAATCTAATATATTTTTAGATTTTATTCCACAGGAAAAGCCTAAATAAAACTAAACAACACATTTCATACAGCAAACATATAACATTGTAAATAATGGTTTATTACAAAATACAAGGATTTGGTACAAAACAGTTGATGTGAAAATCCTATTATATTACTTTTAAATTTTTTCCTTTATAATAAAATTCAGATTTTATAATTTTGATAGAAACTGCATGCACAAAATATAAAGTTTTCTTCCTGATATTATACAAGTATATATATGTAATTTCAGAATATGCGCATTTTACTTGTAAAAAATACAGGTATTTTTTATTACTATACATGTTGTACACTTTAAATTTCTCAAATCCTCTTTGTAAATACTTTTCACACCACTCTTAGCCCAATAAAGAAATATTGAGATACGTTCTTAAAGAGAATACAGTGGTTTACTGATTAGAGAGCATGTCAAAGATTATGGTGAAGATATAATACACTTGTTTTTTATGTGTGTGGTGAGGAACAAACATCGCTTGCATAACACTACTCTCATACACAAATTAAATACAAAGTTCAAGTCAAGTGTTACTTTTACTTGTTATTCACCTAAGGTGTTTTGAAACTTATCATATCAGAAATTCATTTTCAAAGGGTTAGGAAATGAAATCGTACTGACCACAATAACTTTGCAGTGCTCCTGTAACATGTGCACTGACTTGTGAGCTGCTATCAGTTTGGCATTTTGAATGTTTCTTGCCACGCCCGTCCCAAGCTTCAGATGTCTGTTGTCCAACTCGAGCCCCACAATTACTTGGTGTTGGCTGCAACATCAATTACCAATCAGAACTGCCAACATACCCAAGTACATTTTTTAAAGCAAAAGTGAATTATATACAATTGAGCATGGTGAGCAACAGGTGACTAAGATGCATAGCCTTGTTGCTGGCTAAGTTCAGCATACTATCCTAATAAGAAATGGCCTTCAAAGGAATGCTGATATTCATATTTAAATGATAAAAAAATCTGTTTCACCAGCCAATTTTAATCAGCCTTCTACTATGATGGACTATATTTTTTTCCAACCAGGATGTTGGAAGAGGGTGATAGGGGCATGAAAGTTCAAAACAAGATTGACTGACATTGACCAAAACTGCACAAATCTCACACATACACGAGAAAGACAAGGGATTGCTGAACTATTATTATTCGTAATAATAGGAATAATATTTTGTCAACAAGTGTAAAGAATATTACTAGTTGATGGAAAAATTAGCAGGTTTATCTTGAAAACTATCTTCTAAGATCCACTAATTGAAAAAAACACGTAAAAGTACACATATTTTACACACAATTACAAGGTTACCCACATGCGTACATTATGTTTTCAAGGTATGCCTCCTGTATTCCTATCAACTAGTAACAATCCTGGTTTTCAAACCTATTAATTCAAACCTGTAAAGAATATTTTATTCAATAGATGAGTGTTTTGTATGGAAATATTTCATACTTAACAATTTCATAATTCTTGATAGTTAACATATAATATATGTTATATAATTCAAAACCAATTTTCACACCTTAATATCAACATTTTATTATAAAGGCCATTGACGATTGTACTGCCTTTGGCTTATGCAATAAAAACTATTCATATATAACCATTTGTCTATCAATAAAATACATGTGAAAGTACTTGGCCTCATTTTCAACATTTTTCAATTTAGCCATTGAACAAAAACATTTAGAGATACCTACATTAAACATTTTAATGCTCAGTATTACGGTGCATAATGATTTGATAATTTTAAATGCCATTTGATTTTAGTATTATTTGACAACATTATCAAATGGGCTTTGGAATGAAAGACGTAACGATATAGAATTGAAAAGTAACGAAAGCTTGTTACCACTAGAAGTTAATCAAAGTCAGAATCAGTTTATCTTTATTGGAAAATTCTTCTGTAATCTCAACAGATCAAAACAACCTCTGATAACAAAAGATATGCAAGGGCCACTAAACAATCTACTACAGAGTGTGACAAAATAAATCAACTTACTTATTGTTTGTGACTGAAGTGATATACTTAAATACTAAATTGCTGATAAGAGAAATGGTGGACTCTAGAAGCGCACATGGGTCCGACTCTGTGGTGCTGTCGCTCTTCACAAGCTTGCACATAAACAAAGACTTCGCCACCTTGGGCAAAAGTTCCTTAGGGGCCCAAAAGAAATCAGCCTTTTTAGTTGGGTCACTGTCTTGTGTCTCCTCTGCAACAGATCAATCAAGTACTTTAGTACATCAGTAACATTTCTTTTAAAAAAACAAGCAACTAATATCTTCATTTAAAAAGTACAGAACTGCATAAAAATTTAATGGGATTTAAAAAAAGTGCTCTTGTTATATTTTCAAATTTACAACTCTTTCAATCATATTGTAAGTTTTAACCTATGGACTCTCTTTATTTTGCAAGAAAAGCAACATCACATGATGTTAAAACTGATGTTTTGTGTCTTCACTTAAGAGAAGACGCTGAGGAGAATTCTCATTGCACTTAATCCTAAAAGGGCCTTTGTGTTTGTTTCCGGAATGATAGGATTTTCAAGATGTCAGATGTTTGTAAGGTGGTATGGCTGGCTGCCTTCTGTAGAGATTCAATGCGGAGTACTCGGATAGTGGGCTATAACTCGGACCGTACCACCTCGAAACAAAGGGAGGCTAGTTCTGTTCCAGCCTCCAGCAGTCAAAGCGAACAGGGAAAAGTAATCCCTAGCGATAGCCTTTAACACTAAGGGAGTTCCACCCAATCCAACAGTCATCCTCAGCAGTAGACTAAACATATTGATCCACCCTTTTACCCCAGTATCTTGAAATTTACAGTTTGTGATGTGCCACTTCGAGACATCCATAGGGAGGGTTGTCCAGATGAATGTAACACACGATTTTTTCTGTACCCAGTGTAGGTTAAAATGAAAGTGAACCCTCCTGAGGAAACTGATGTTTTAGAACAGTCATTAAAAATTAACCCTGCTGTAATTCCCGTTACTTTTGTAAGATAATAGAATTATTTATCACAATTGTTAATTGAAAAGAAAATATGCACTGTTTGTTGTATATTACTTTATTCAACAAATTTCTTACAGTACAAACATGGTCTTAAATATTATTAATCATATACTTCACGTTTTTTCACTAGGTAAAAAAAACTTCGCATAGACACACAAAACGTCTTTGAAGAGCACGACTACAAACAAGGACAACTTGTTGATAATCATACTAAAACGATAAATCACCTAGAGAATACAATAAAAAATCTTGAGAAAAAATTAAGCTCACAAGAAACACTTCAATCAGATTTGCCGAATCGTACAAACAATGATTCCCAAACTGAACCGTTCACTCATTACATCTCTCAGCCCATAAGCTACTCCTCAGACTCGCTGATGGAACTTGCTCAATTAAAAGTAAGGCAAGATAATTTAGAACGTACGGTTGAGGACTTGGCAGGACAAATCAAAAAAAGACATACTGAGCCTCCGTCTAACTCAGAAATACAAAGCATGCTTAAAACACAAAATCATAAAATAATTAAAAAAAGTATGCCAACCAAACAAAATAATACACCATCTAATAGAGGAAAGAAGAACTATTTCAGTGTTTCACTACAAATGGCTAAACTTACACAATCCCAGAAACAATATCCTATGGTTACACAAAGACAGATACTTTTGACAACTAATGAACTGCTTAAGACTGTGGGAGACTGCCAAACGCGTACAGAAAAACAGAAAATCTCCTGTACGACTCAAGGTCTAGGCCAGATTCTGGAAAACCAAGCTCACAAGACTCAAGAAATGACAGTGACTTATGCACAATATAACAGCAACAGGAACACAATAGGTACCAACAAAACTGAAAATCTGCTACCTGATATGACTATGGGAATCAGCCAATCCTACACAAAAATACTGTCCACCGAAATCCATGACTCATCAGAACAGAATGACCAAATCACACAAGATATTACAGAGGGAATCTGCCAAACCCAGCCTAAAAAACAGTCTCCTGAAATGACGGTGGGAACCTACCCAACCCACACCAAAAAACTACCCACCAAATCCCATGCAAACACCAAACACATTCATTCAACAAACACAAAAGGAGACATCATGGAAATAGATACAGGCAAACTCGAAGATATTCCATTAAGTGATGACGAAGACTCAGAACTTACAGAGACAAGAGCGACCGCCCGCAAGTATGTTGGGAGCACCTCAGTAAACCCAAACACAGGCCGCATTTCCAACCTACTCGAAGAGGATCTTAAAAATCTTGAAAGATTAAAACCATACTCTTTCCCACCAGAAGAGACACCTATATTGACTACGCAGTACATGACTGATGAAGACATGACCAAATCGTGTAGCATTTTCCTCTTCAATGTTGATGATACCTTCTCAACTTCAAGATCACCATCAACTACCACCAAGATGGCCGACACTCATCATCAACTGTGAAAGTGCTCCCATTAATTGTGAAGTTTTAGTGAGTAAAAACAACAAAATACTTACTGATCTGCACATCATTAAACACCACTAAACTGTAAGTGTATTTTAGTCATGAAAATCACTTAAAGACGTAACTCAAAAGAAGAGAAAACAATATATGCTGTCACAAACTGACACATCAAAGCCACTTTGATTAAAGCCACATATTTAAGCATCATTGACAGCAAGCTTTTAGAGCTTGAATAATGTTTTGTTTGGAATTAAGCACAAATATGTCTTAATATCAAGACATCTACAGTGACAAACTTAATTATTTGAATTCAGTACTCTCTTACCAAGCTACAGTGGCAACGCAACACCTGTGCTGACACAGCAGTGGCAGACATTCCTACAGAACCTACATCAACCGTGGTTACATTACACTGGCAAGGTCATCACTGCACAACATCTAGCATATGACACATTCTACCTCAACGGCTGCATCTACACTATTGAACTGCAAACTGTTGACAACAAGAAGTTTGAAGAGGGAAACCCTTTCTCTCACAAATTGCTGTCATTTTAATACACTGGCAAATTCTGAACCAGCCAAACAGAATTAAAACAAACTGATCAATTTGTATTAATAATTTTTATTATTTTTATTAATATTGATAATTTCTTCTTCAAGGAACCATTTTTGTAAACTGACAGATTCTGAACCAGCCAAACAGAATTAAAACAAACTGATCAATTTTATTAATAATTTTATTAATAATTCTATTATTTTTATTAATACTGATAATTTCTTCCTCAATGAACCATTTTTATAAACTGACAGATTCTGAACCAGCCAAACAGAATTAAATCAAACTGATCAACTTTTATCATTACTGTTTTCTGAACCTCCCCTGTCACAAAGAACTTTTAACATGCCAAAAACGAATTCGGAAACGTCCAAATACCCCTGTGGTGTTTGCAGTATCGGGGTAAGATACTCCGGTATAATATGTACTGGGTCCTGTAGCCAGTGGTACCATGGTGGCTGTGTGAATATATCTGACAAGCACCTAAAAAAATTGACCCAAGATGAAATAAAAACATGGACATGTGAAAATTGTAAGACCTCAATGACTGCCCAAAACGGCTCTATGTCACAATTAACCTTTGTGGCAATAGGAGAAGCAGAACAACGTCCCACATCTAAGACACCCAGCCCATCAGGATACCACAAGGTCAAGGAAAATAGAAACACAGTTATATCTGATCTGGAGCTGAGCTTGAGTGCTGTAAAAACAAAGGTAAAAGATCAAGAGGGACAAGAGGAAGATGATCTTGAGACATCTCTGGCATTGGCAGCAGAGGTGGGCAGTCTTCTTTTGGCTGAAAACTTGGAGCTGAAAAAGGATGCTGAGGACCTAAGCACCCGAAACTCAGCGCTGGAGGCTAAACTTGCTGAACTGGAGGCAACACTGGAAGATCGAACTGAAGCCGAGGAAAAATACCTACAAAAAATTGAAGAATCGGGAAGAAAACTACAAGAAGCTATAGCCCAGATCGCAAAGGAAAAAAAAACAAAATAGACAAGAACTACAGAACTTTTACGAGGATCATGACACAAGACAGACTCTCATTTTTGATGAACAAGCAAATAAAATATTAGAACTAGAACAAATAATCCTTAATCTCAAAAGAGAAAAATCTGGACAAAGAGATTTGCTGGACAAAAACCAACAAGACTCAAAGAAATTCAAAAATGTAGAAACGCAAACCATACAACCAGCCACAGCCTACACAACAGCACCGTCAAGTCCAACACCAGTGAAGCAATTACATGTAATAATAAACAAACCGAAATTAAACCAAGATGACAAAACGGGCCTACCTCAGACACCTAAACTCACTAGCGCTTCAGAAACACAAACAGATTACTCAGAATTTTATGTTCCCAACTACTCTGCCTCTCTATTAATTGAGCTGACTCAACTGAAGATTCGACAAGACCAACTAGAATGCTCTGTGGTAACTTTGCAAGAAAAACTGCTTAAGCAAGGTGAACAAACAAACCCTGCAACACCACCAGCACTCACACAAAGTACACCCACTGCAAAGAGTCTTCCTTGTTCTAAAAACCATAACATAAGTAAGAGCAAAAAACAAACTGGGAAGGAGAGGAACCATTTCAGTGTATCTCTCCAAGTAGCCAAAAACAAAGCTCGGCATGAAGAACCTGCCAATGTAGAAACAGGCTTGAGAAGGACTACTGTAAATGAAGGATTAATTGAAGGGATCAGAAGAGAGAAAAAACCACCACTGAGTGCTAAAATCCTCCCAAGTGGAGAAACCCTTGAGGAGTTTGTAACTAGAGAACTTGAAGCCCTCAAGGGATGCTCAGAAAATGACCATTTTCAAACCCAGCAACGCCAAAATAAACCCATCAGTAAAAACTTTTCTAACCAAAGTCAACCCCCACAAATATACATCAATATGGAAGTCGCCTCAAAAAATGAAAACGCTTTTTTAGAAAACTGCCAACCAAAACAGGAAAGACACAAAAACATACAAAACCACAGGATTTTCATCAACTCCACTCTGAAAAAAAGGACTCAGCCTCAGAAATCTCAATTTTCCACCAGAATATAAGGGGACTGTCTAAAAAAGTTGAGAGGCTAAATCACTTTCTGAACCAGTTGCGCCCAACAGTACTGATATTAACTGAACATGGGCTAAATCAAGATAATCTACGCTCAATATCAATTCATGGATATAAACTAATTACAGCTTTCAGCAGAGGCAATCATAAACTTGGAGGAGTTGCGATATATCTGGAGGAAACATCAGGCATTGAGGGAGAAGCAGCGGATATTGCCAACTACTGCATAGAATTAGTGTGTGAAGCAGCCTTGATAAAGATCAAAATTAACAAACAATCACTACATATATTGGGAGTTTATAGACCTCCAGGAGGACAAAGTAAACAAGCAATCGAGATGATAGCTAGTATCCTGGAAAATATTCGAGCAGAGACAAATCCAATACTTTTAATGGGTGACGTTAATTTTGACAGACTAACTGACAATCCAGAAAACCAACATTTTGAAGAAGAGCTGCTAAGTCATGGAATAATACGCCTCCCTCTCCCAGAAACACGCATAACTAACACTTGCAAATCATCTATAGACTGCATATGCACTAACATGCCCAATTCAACTGTCAAATTCAATATTTTTCAAACAGGCTTATCAGATCACACAGGCCAACAATGTCTTTTACACCTAGAAAGTAAAATCCCACAAACATCAGTGAGTGAACACAGAAGAAATTTCAGTAAACAAAATCTTCAAAATCTTAAAACGGAGCTTATGAAAGTAGACTGGAGCTGTGTGTATAATGAGCCTGATGCTGAAGAAATGTACAATGCCTTTTACAGGAATGTAAGGCTGAATCTGGACTTAACTTGCCCAAATAAGAAATCAAGAACCAAAAAAAGATCTAAGCAAAATGGCAAGTACGATGAAGAAGCCAGGAGATTGAAAGAAATTTTTCTCAGGGCCTTTCGGAAATATGAAGTAACTGGCAATGCTGCAGATAAGGCTGAAATGATCACTAAGAAAAAAGACTACGACCTCAAGCTTAGAAACCTTAAACGTACTGCAGCAACAGAATACATAAATAAATCCGACAATAAATCAAAAGCACTGTGGACCATAATAAACTCAGAGAAGCAGGCTAAAAATCCAAGTGTAACACCTCTTCAAATGGAAATAAATGGTACATTTGAAAACAATCCCTCGTTGATTGCTGAAAACCTAAATAAATTTTTTGCAGAAGTAGCAGAAAATACACTGATAAAAAACAGAAATGATCTGCATTATGTCCCGCAGTCAATTCAAAACCCTCCCATTAGGCAATACATCGAAGTGTTCAACTTTGCTCCAACTAATGAAAAAGAAGTTTTAGAAATAATTAGCTCTCTCAAATCAAAATTATCATGTGGTTTGGATGAGGTACCATCCAGGGCTGTCAAGCATTGTGCTGAACAACTCGCTGCCCCCCTTGCTGCTGTGATAAATAAATCATTTGAACAAGGACACTTCCCATCATTACTAAAATTATCGAAGATTTACCCAAAACACAAGACTGGAACAACTACAAAATTAGAGAACTATCGGCCAATCTCATTGATATCCACATTTTCAAAAATAATAGAAAAAATTGCAATCAAAAGGATGACTGAACATCTGCAAAACCAAGAGCTGCTAACAAAACATCAGCACGGCTTCTTAAAAGGAAGATCAACACTAAGTGCATTAGTCAGCCTAGTTGAATTTGTCACAGATCAGCTGGAGGACAACAAACTTGTAGCAGCTGTTATGGTTGACTATAGCAAAGCTTTCGACTGCTTGGGACACGACCTCATTCTAACTAAACTGGCAACTCTAGGTGTCAGGGGAGGGTCGGGGAACTGGATAGCGAGTTACCTAGAAGGACGCCAACAGCTTGTAGAATTACAAACATCAACAAATGGTAAGAAGACATCCTTCAAATCCACCTTTCAACCCTCAAATAGAGGAGTACCACAAGGCTCAGTTTTGGGCCCTTTTCTGTTTGTCCTTTTTACCAATGATTTTCCAAATTCCATAAATTATAACTCTGTAATGTATGCCGATGACACTACTCTCCTTCTAACCACAAATACTGCTGAAGAGCTCCACTCTGACATAATATCATCAACGCAAGAAACACTTCACTACTGTCTCCAAAACGACCTGGTAATAAATCCAAAAAAGACAACCTGCATAAACTTTAGTAGGCGACTGGACGAGATACCAAAAATTCCTGATCTCTTGGTAGAAAAAGAAGCCAAATTACTGGGAGTTACCATAGACTCTGATCTTTCCTGGACTACTCATGTCAATAATTTGAGCAAGAAGCTGGCATCAGGAGTTTTTGTTGTGAGAAGAATGAAGTGGATTGGAGGACTCGATATAGCGAAAGCAGCCTACTACGCCTTGATTGAATCCCACATTAGGTATGGTTTGATAGTGTGGGGTGGCACAACCAAACAAAACCTAAATAGAATCCTAGTCCTACAAAAGAAAGCAATAAGAACACTTGCTGATCTAAAACCAACAGAGAGTTGTAGAGAATCTTTCAAAGCACTAGGAATGCTAACAGTGATAAGTCTCTATATCCACACTGTTGTTACCCACACACACCAGCAGGACTACAGACGAGGGGAGAATATCCACCACTACAACACGAGACGAGCAAAAGACTACATACTTCCACTACACCACACTACACAGTACAGCAAGAAGCCGTCGTACATCGGACGTAAACTGTATAATGCACTACCAGAATCACTGAAGAACCTGAACACCCAACAACTGAAGAGACAACTACAGGACTGGCTGGTGGAACGACCGCTATACACATTGGAGGAATTCTTCACCATGACACAAACCTACTAATTTTGTAAAGCAAGAAGCATGAAGACAATTCTGTATTTTGACGCCATTACATTTTCTTGATGAAATTGTAAATAAAGCATTTTGATTGATTGATTGATTGATTGAACTCAAAACGTCACTGCAATTCAAAAGAGACTAAAGAATAAAAACATCTCATTCAACAACTTCACTACAACTCAGGACAACAATGGAAACACAAAAATAATCATCTGTTTTTCCGCCAAACTCAACAACTGGAAGAAAAAACTGTTTCGCTTTCTAGAGCTGGCCAATGAATGCATCAAATTTCCAGTGCTCTTCTCCATCAATTCAGAGGAAAACATGAAGGAAGTGAACCTGAGCCCCTCAAGCATTAGAGAGCTCCTTCAGGTATTTCTGCAGTTCTCCAGCAATGCCTACCTACATCGCTTCCGCCTGTATACACAAGAAAAGGAGACGAAGAAAACAATTGACCGGATTCTTGATGACACAGTGTACAAAAATCAAATAAAAATATCAAGAGTAGCAACAAGAGACTCGGCTATATACAGCACTTGGAGAACAACTCGAGGGTCCCTCCCAAGCCCAAACACCTACCACCCTACTCGTCCAACTGGAAACGACAGGCTCAACTACATACATGGGGCAATGCACGAACAAAAAGAGCTTTGGAAATCAAAGGAAACATATATCCTTAAAGAGCATTGTAAAATATACAAGGAGTACAATGTAAGCCACCTGACAGAAGCCTCCCAAATAGATCTTTTCCACCAAAAGACTAAGAAAAAGTATGACATCATAAATATACGCACAGGAAAAGTGCTTACAACAGAAAAAACACAAACACAATACCAATTCGGGTATGACAGTGCACGCCTAGTGGAACTGCAAAGAAACGAAAACCAAAATTACAAATTATCCCCTAACAATTTTGCTATTAATGACAACATCCTAGTTTCAGATAACACACAGCTCCTAAACGACCTGAGGCTATATAACAGCATAAAACACCTCAATATTACTCTTACTCCGGATATTCCGCTTAACCTAGTACAAGGAGTACCAGGATGTGGCAAAACCACCTATATACAGAAGAACTTTAAACCTGGAGATCTAATCCTATTCCCTACTAGAGACTCAGCAATTGACTTCAGAAACAGGTTCAAGGACACACACCCTAACTACTGTAAAACTAACATTAATGACACCTTCCGAACCCTACACTCATTTCTGATCAACTCTTCACAGCATATCGAGAAAGGAAACCAGTATGATAGGCTCATCATAGACGAAGCACTTATGATGCACGCTGGGGAGATTCTATTTGCAGCAACCCTCTCCGGAGCAAAAGAAGTCCTACTCATAGGTGATACCAATCAAATCCCCTACATAAATAGAACAACCGAGCTGGAGGTAAAATACTACAAAATCTCTGAAATAGCCACAACGGTCAAAGTGCTAAGCACATCCTACAGATGCACTAAATCTACGACAGCTGTCCTCTCAAAATTCTACCCACAAGGAATGGAAACAACAAACGATATAGTAGGTGAACTGGATATACAAAACTTTGAGGGCCTAGAAAATCTAAAGCTACACCCAGATGAGTACACTGTTCTGGCTTTTAAACAGGCAGAAAAGAAAGAACTTATCAAAAGAGGATACAAAGCATCCACCATCCATGAGTTTCAGGGCAAACAAGCTGCAAATATAGCTGTAATACGCACTTCCAGTAGCCCAGGGGAAATATACAACTCACTCCCACACTGCCTAGTAGCACTATCTAGACACACCAAATCCTTTCTTTACGTGACACCATGCAGGAATGACACAATAAGCAAATGGATCCAGCAGACAAACGCCCTTGACAATAAGGAACTCTTAGCATTCACAGCAAATAACCTCACTACTGACCAGCTGAATAGAAAAAGCATAACAATCAACACAGGCCAAAGTACTAACAGGCAAGAAACAAACCCACATCAGCAGCAGCCAACCACAGACCACAATTTTTTAGACAAAATCCAGCACAGCAAGGAAAGAGACAAGACCAAAGTGAAACACAAACCACGAACACTCTGGAACTCCAGCTTCAAAAAAATAAAACACCTCCTAAACAACACAAGGTCACGCGGCCACACCAAAACATTGTAATGGCCCACCAAAATATAGATGGAATCAAAAATAAAATAGAACGACTGACACACTTCCTTCACTCCCACAACCCCGAAATTCTCATACTGACAGAACATGGACTAAACAGCGCAAACCTAGAAAACATCAGGATACCAGAGTATGAACTCATTGGAGGGTTCACAAGGACACAACATAGGAAAGGTGGTGTGGCAATATTCAACAACAAGAACTTAAAAAGCAAGGTCAGCATAGTATCCATCTCAGACTCAACAAGTGAAATGATCTGTGAATCCATAACACTGAAGATAAATCTCAAAAACTGCTTTCTATACCTAGTGGGAGTCTACAGACCTCCACATTCTAACCTTGAGAACGCTATTGATACACTCTCAACAGAACTAGACAAAATCCCAAATCCAAATAACCCGATAGTCATAATGGGTGACATAAATGTTGATAACCTGACAGATAGTCAAGAAAGCCAAAGCTTAATGGAAGCTCTAGAGGGATTCAATATTAAGAGATTAAAACTAACTCCTACTAGAATCACCCACCACAGCCAGACCTCTATTGATGCCATCTGCACAAACATAAGTGAGGATCCCATAGTGTGATCACCACAGGGCTTTCAGACCACACTGCTCAACTGTGTCGTGTAACCGTAAACATTGACAATCATATTCCAATAAAGTCTAAACAAAGGGTTATAAATATGCACAAAATGGAGGAAATACGAACAATCTTAGCAACCCAAAACTGGGCAGATGTAATATCTAAAGAAAATACAGAGGCTGCCTTCACTGCTCTGGATAGTGTCTTGCGGTTTACTCTGGACGCAGTATGCCCACATAAAACAGTACAAATAAAGAAAACACGAGTAAAAAGAGTATGGGATGCCGAATGTGAAGAACTTAAAAGATCATATTTAGAGGCATTAAACCGAGAAATCCTCACTGGTAATATAGAAGACAAAAATAACACAGCTCTCAGAAAGAAAAACTATGACCTCAAACTGAAAGATCTGAGGAAAAAGCACAATGTACACCTTATAGAGCAAGCAGAGAACAAATCAAAAGCCTTATGGAAAGTAATAAACTCAGAGAGGAAGAAAAAGAGTGAGACTTCAGTTTTAGAAAACCTGAATATAGAAGGAGGCATGCACAGCTCACCCAATAGAATAGCAAACTACTTAAACAGTTTTTTTGTGACAATTGCAGATAGAACACTGAAACAGAACGAAAGGGAAGAACATGGCACAATAGAAGACCCTGTTGAAAATATATTGGCTCAAAACCTCCAGCTTTACAAGGCAACTGAAGAAGAGATAAGAAAAACTATAGATTCAATGAAACCCAAAACTTCGGCTGGAGAAGACGAGATCTCATCTAAATTAATTAAATACTGTAAGAATGAACTAGCAGCCCCTCTAACAAACCTAATAAATAAATCTCTTAACGAAGGAGTATTTCCTAGCACTTTAAAAACGTCTAAAATATATCCAAAATACAAAAGTGGAAAAACCACTGAAGCAACCAGCTACCGCCCAATCTCCTTAATACCAAACTTCTCAAAAATTCTTGAAAGAGTAGTTCTCAACAGACTCACAGAGCATCTTCATCAGCATAACCTTTTTACCTCTAAACAGCACGGCTTCATCAAGAACAGGTCAACAACAACAGCCATTACGCAACTCATAGAAGGCCTCATAGAGAAGCTAGAACAAGGCTACATTGCCTCAACAATCTTGCTGGACTTCAGCAAAGCATTTGATTGCCTGGACCACAAACTGATAATAAAGAAACTAAGGGTTCTCGGTATTTCTGGAAAAGAAGCACAATGGTTTCAAAGCTATATAAGTGACAGGAAACAGTTGGTAGAGATCACCTATGAAGACAATCACGTCCTACAAAAGATGAAATCACAAGTACTACCAATAACTAGAGGAGTGCCACAAGGATCAGTGCTTGGTCCTGTCCTGTACATTCTTCTAGCAAACGATTTTCCAAAATACCTAGAAAACTTCTGCGAGGCGGTCATGTTTGCGGATGACACAGCGTTGATTGTTGCTGACAAAAATAAAGAACAATTGGAAATAAATTCCTATGTGGCGTATAACATGGCAAAGCAATACTGCTACCAAAATGACCTTGTCTTAAATGAAAGCAAAACCTGCCAACTCATCTTCACAACAACCCCAAACAACCATCAGGGGCTCCCAGACATCACAACTGTCAGTATAAATAAATACTTAGGCATAATTTTAGATAATACCCTAACATGGACACCTCACATAAACCAGTTATGCAATAAATTGAACTCCAGTCTCTTTGTTATTAGAAGAATGAAACAGATCAGCGACCATAAAACAGCACTAACTGCCTACTATTCACTCTTTGAGTCCCAGCTTCGATACGGACTGGTAGCCTGGGGAGGTACAAGTGACACAAATCTGCAAAGAGTACTGATCATATAAAAAAGAGCAATAAGAACTCTGAACGGACTGGGCCCCAGAGACTCTTGCAGAGAGGCTTTTAAGGAGCTCAAAGTACTGACAGTGGCCTCACTCTACATCCTTGAAACTGTGCTCTTTACAGTAAAATCGGGCCAAACTAGAATGGAAGAACAGCATTCTTATAACACCAGGTACAGACACAACTTTCTGCTTGACGCTCACCACCTTAGTCTATACGAGAGGAAGCCTTCCTATAAAGGAGCCACCTTCTACAATCGACTGCCTGAGAATTTCAAGAGGCTGCCTGAGAAAAAACTGAAAACCGCACTGTCAGACTGGCTACTGGACCGATCCATCTACACAGTACGAGAGTTCCTGAACTGGAGAACCCATTGACAAAAAAAAAGAAACTATAGCAACTTTTATGATGTTATATCATAACCTTGAAATTTAACACTTTTTTACCTATGTACAGTAAAATTTTTGTATGTATGTAAATGTAAACCTGTGTTTTTTCTTACAATGTAATGTTTTTGACGCAATACTATACACTATGTATATGTAAATAAAGATTGATTGAGGTAGATTATTGAAAAGACGTTGAATGTTACATTTCACTTCACTTTTCCAAATACTACATAAAAACTACACAATCCAGAAAAATTAAGAAATGGTCACTTTTAAAAAAAAAATATGTATAAATTTCAGAACAATATTTACTCTATGAAAAAATTTTGTGAGAAAAGTATATGAGAAGAGTTACAGCTGTTTGAGCGGTTCTATTTTGGTGCCGCAGCTGTTAATCAATGTAACTCGCTTGCTGAATGAGGAGACAAATAGGTAGTTTCTACCCATACTGAATATAATGCATTCAGTAAAGTATGGACACAGCTGCAACTGGCTGTTTCAAGGCCAGACTATAATACAGACTGGAGACCTGATAATGTGATGTCCGATTGCTCCGCTTCATTCAATGGGAAAAAGCGAGTGCTAAGCCTCATAATTGTTAATGCGAGGCGTGTTTTAAAAGCAAGTACCATTTTTAATTTACATTGTTGCAACGCTGCAGTTATTGTTTAGCGCATGCGTGCCATGTAGCTACATTTGTCAGGAAGCCACAGATACCATTACGGTACCATTCAACCGAGTTTACATGTGTTAGTGTGATTTTAAAATGCTGCCACCACCTATTGAGAATTCTGTTGAATGCGAAGTGCGGAATAAAAAAATACAAAATAGTGACTAGCAGCTAAACAAAAAATTTCTCAACCTATGTTTATAGGACATTTTTTGTTTGGAATGATGAGTATTATCAGCGACAGAAGTTTGTGATACCCTTTTCTGAACACACTGTATATACAATAGATTATAAACGTAAATATCAGTTTTGTTGTCTCAAAACATTCTGATAAAATTAAATTAATAATGTACTTATTTGTTTCAATATATTACATTAAATATATTTATTATTTAAAGATATCTATTAATTTAAACAATCTCTCCAATAATATAAAGATTTTATTTTTGTGAGGCCTTTCGTACTCAATGAGTACATCTTCGGACTCACACAACTGAATAAAAGTAAAATAACAATAGTAACATAAACAATTTTGTACTAAATAAAAACATATGTCATTAAAAATACAAAGAGGTAATATTCTATGACAGCACAGTATGTTATATGTATATATAAAAATAAAGTTTATATTTAGTTAAATCAAATAAAGTAACGGTGAATTTTGAAAAGGCCCAGGTTCGTTGTTTACCAGATTATTTTGGTTCTTTTTTATAAAAATTGTTTCATATACATCAATTGTTTCAGAATGTATTTATAGATATATTAAGTTTTAGTTAATAATGGGTTTATATCTCAACTGTAAAATAAATATTTACAAAATTACATAAATTTGTAAGAATAATTCCATGTTTGTCATCTAGTCCTATAATTTTAAGCACAATCTAATGGTGAATATAAAAATTTACATCTTAGTAATATAAAAATTCAAATAATCTTTCCATTTATGAATTAACATATTATTATACTCATTATAATAAAATGAATATTCTTTATTAAATAAATATCAGCTGCATGCTTTAAATGCAGAAAAGAACATCTACGTCATCATACAAGCAGTTAACTCAGGACACAAAAGACAACAATATTCACAACTACAATACAAGAAATGCCTCCAACTTCAGCTTGTCAACACATCACCTGAGCCTCTTTGGGAAAAGAGCCATCTTACAAAGGAGCCCTATACTTCAATAAACTTCCAGATAATATCAAACAGCAACAGCCTAAACACCTCAAGAAAGCCCTGAATGAATGGCTCCAAGAGAGACCCTTCTACAACAAAGACGAATTTTTAAACTCTGACCTATTTATGTAATATGTTACTTGCTATCAATTTTATTTGTTATGTAAACAAAAATATAATGACTCAATTACTGTTCTCTACAAATTAAAACTTTATATATTGTAACTAAACTGAAAAACAAAGGAAACAGCAATAAAAGTTTATGTTGGACTGAGTACGACACAGAAGTGCAAAAGGTTAGTATTATTCTTTGCAGAGGCAATGAACTAATACTACTACAGAAAAGTTCTTCACTTAAATTTCTTAAAAACTTGAACTCCATTGTAGTTTCAAGTATTTTTAAAGTGCTTATAATTTAGTTCTGAATTATTTAAACAGTTTAAAATTTTTACAGATTTACAATTATTTATTAGTTACTGCAAAAATTGAGGATATATTTAGAATGAAATATTTTTAGAATCTGATAATCTCAACAAAAGAGCCACATACAGTATTGGTATATATTCAAAAATGGATAAAACTTAAAGGTTGAACAGTAGAAATTATTTTTCATAACATAAACTACTATACCATATTAAAGTTTGACATGTTATTGTATTTAACTTACCTGCTGTGGATGAAGGAACTTGTGAAGTAGTATCCAGTTCACTTATAACTTCAGCAATATTTTCTTCTTTTTTTACATTTAATGGTAGATTTTTCTCTTGTGTCGAAGATTTTGTACTAGATATCCTAAAAGTACAGTACATAAACCAAATCATTTCTTTATATCAATGTGAATAAATTAAAAGAACATTTAAATGAACAATAAAGATCATAATTAAAGTTTGTACAACATTTAGAATTATTTAGCAATAAGAGTAAGAACTAAGAAAAACTTTTAAAATAATTTCTAATAGATCATCATCATACATGAATGCCATCATAAATGGCAGACTTAATGATACCAGTTTGGTCCTACCCCTACAGACCCTATGAAAATTATAGATACTTAACTTACTTGCATAAATTATCTTTGTTACTTTCAACTGTACATGAGAATAAACACTTTTCAGACTACGCTTATTTTACTTTTCATCTTCATTCAATGGTTGGATGTACCGAAAATAGCCTCCCTAGAATGATTCAAAGGGCTAATTACAAAAATTTTAAGTTCTTGGTTAGACAGTTTATAAATACCAATACAACTTATGTTACAATTATCACGCACACACAAACGCACTGAAGAATAAGTTTTAAAACCTAAATTGATTATAAAATATAGGGCTGCAAAAAATAAATTATTCTAATTAATACATTTTTTGTTTTTATAGGCGAATTTTTTTTCCTTTAATTTCTCTACCATTACTCAAATTTATGTTGGATGCCATTTAGCTAATATTGAATAATGTCGAAGGTATTTAATAATTTTTAAATTAACACAAGTCAACATTACTGTAATGCACCTTCTCCTAATAAATACAAAGAATAAAGGCTGTTTATCTATGGAGATTATCCTTATTTTTTAGTACACAGCTGATTTAATTTACCAGATGATAATAAATTAAGTAAAATTATCGTTACATAACAATTAAATTCCACTTCATTTGTTTATCATAGTTTTATTAATATATTTGACAGTTACAAGTATTTTTTGGTTTTGAACCTTTTACATCACCCTGCATAAAAGTTATGACTGTAACAATTCTACACTTAGTAGATTGTATACAAATTTGTTAATAAAAGAAAATATGTTCTTATTCATTTAAAATCAAACAATCCAATAATGTACAGTACATCTAATAACATGAGCAATGTAGTAAATATAATGATTTTATAATTAACTAATTGGTCCACCTTCAACACAATTGCTTTGGAACGGTGACCACAGCTAAAAACAAATAACAAAGTAATTGTATATTTGAAAAAATACTTATTTATTATGACTAAATAATTTGTACAACATTAGTACTCACGATTTATCAGCAGGAAAGAAGAGTTCGTCCCCCGGGAAGTAAATTTCCCCACCAGGTTCTATAAGTTGGTATTTATCACTGTCTCCACCTGTCTTCATCAGCTTATATTTCAACATTGTTGGTGATGGCGATTGGTAGATGGCGATTGCTGGAATGTTCTGGTGGTTCAAAGAACGGTACGAGAAATTTAGTTTGTCGACCTCACTGGAAAAATCCAACCAGACCAATAAAACAAAATTTATTAAAATTCTTTTAACCCTTACCGCGCGATGCACTCAAACGCTGAGTGAGGTTCACATGTTACTGAAACGCTGTGAACTCAGATGCTGAGTGCATTCAGTTTATTGGCTACAAATGACGTGTTGTTTACAACAAACGTGCTAGAACGAAGGGGAAGGTTGATTTATGGCCTGGGCAACCCAACACGTGGACACGGACCGTTCCTTGTCGACAGACAAAATATTATTTATTGTTTTTGTGTCTGGAGCTTCACGGCGACACTCCAGGCAGCGCGGTTGACTCAGGGTCTGCGTGCGTGTACTGCCAGCCGTCAGTCGCTTGTATCTCCCTTTCAACTACGGATCGTTGCTTACTCGTTTTCTATTTTTATTCAGTTACAATATTATTTTAGTGTACAAAGACATTTTTATAGTAGTGTTTATTTGTAGTGTGATGTAGTTTATGTGTTATAATAATGGTTATTTAGTATCAGTTAGTTTTTATTAGTATTAGTGTTTCTTTTGTGAAAATATGGCGAATCCAGACGATCCGGAGTTTGATAGTTTTGTTGAGGGGATAATGGACACATCCTTTTCGAGTGCTTTTTATCCAAATGAACCAGAAGATTTCGATATGGAGGATGTGATTTTGCACAATATAACTAACAGTGACACAGACAGTGAAAGTGGTGTTCCAAATGAAGGATTACCAAGTACTAGTGGCGGTAATCAAAATAATGACGGATTACCAGGTATGTCAACTTTCATGAGGAACTATAGGCCTATTCCCACAAATGATAATGAATGGATAGATGTAACCAATTTCGATCAAGGACCTTCTACTACTATTCCGATTTATAGTGTAAATACTGGGCCTAACTTGCCCACCAGCTTTGATCATAAGACAAAACCAATGGACTATTTTGCTTTATTTTTTAATGATGACTTGTTAAAATACATTTGTGATGAGACTAACTATTTTGCTAATACAAAAAAAACACGTTTGTTGTCACCAAATTCTCGCCTACAAAAATGGACAGACATATCTGAAGTAGATTTGAAAGCTTTCTTAGGAGTTATCATCAACATGGGCCTTTTAACTATGTCTAATATAAATAATTATTTCTCTACTAAGTGGGTTAAGCGGATGCCATTTTTCAGCGATGTGTTTTCTAAGGACGAGTTTCTCAATATATTTTGGAACATCCATTTTAACCACAACGAAACGCAACTACCAAGAGATAAAGGGTTTCTTGTGAGACCTATTATTGATCATATAAAGAAAATGTGTCAATTGTTTTATAATCCAACTAATTCCGTAGCTATTGATGAAAGCACAGTTTCCTTCAAGGGAAATATTAGTTTCAAGGTTTATAACCCTCAGAAACCTGTAAAATTTGGAATGAAACTTTTTGTTGTCTCAGACTGTGATAACGGTTATGTTTATAATTTCATTCCATATTTTGGAAAAGAAACCTTGATTTCTGGTTCAAATCTATTGAAAACCACTCAAATTGTGAAAGTTCTCAGTGATTCTGTAATCTATAAAGATGTAACTAATCCCAAACGCGGTCTTCATGTATATACCGACCGCTACTATACAAGTCCGGAATTAGCCGCAGAGCTATTGAAAACTCATTGCCATCTCACGGGCACTGTAATGACGCATAGGGTTGGAATGCCACGTGGACTCAAAGAAAAATATAAAAAAAATGAAAAAAGGTGATTTATTTTCGTACCGAAAAGGAGACACCTTAGTTGTGAGTTGGAGGGACAAGAGAGTTGTTACCATGCTCAGCACTAAGAGCAAAGGGAGCAAACACGATATGACAATTGTTCCAAGTAAATGGCCCAATCAACCTCCAATACCAAAACCTAATGTCGTCCTAGATTATACAAAGCACATGGGTGCTGTTGATAGAAGTGACCACTTCATATCCAATTACCAATTCATGCGCAAAACAAAGAAGTGGTATAGGAAAATATTTTTCTGGCTACTAGAAGTAGCAATTGTAAACTCTTATTTGTTGTATAAGAGTATACAAACTACACACGGCCGAAGACCAATGTCACATGAGGAATTCAGGGAGAGCCTTGTTGAAGATCTTGTGGCAGAGAAGGCAAGTCTACGGAGAGAGAAGAGACGACGGCGCGCGCCAGCTGGGCCCCTTCACGAGCGGCTAAGTGGGCGGCATTTCCCATCAAAGGCAGAAAAAAGGAGGTGTGTTGTTTGTATGCAGAACGGACATAGACGTGACACACCATATTTCTGCAAAACATGCACATCAACCCCAGCACTTCATGTAGAAGACTGTTTTGAAGCATATCATACAAAAGAAAATTTTTAGGTAAAATTTTGATTTTTTTTATTTACAAATATGTATATAATTTTGCTAATACAACATTATAATTAGAATTTTATTAATTTTTGTTTTATTTTAACATTACAGAACCTAAAACCAAACATAGCTTTTAAAATTTAAAATTTGTATTTTTTACATAAGTTTCAGCTTTTTGGGTACATTTAGCATTTGAGTGCATAGCGCGGTAAGGGTTAATACAAATATTAGTGAATTTGAAAATCAATTATCAACAGCAAATACACTAAGTTCACTTAATCGGGTGCACTAATTAACTTGACCTAAATTTGTTTTATTGGCCTTTTGAGAACTTTAAACTGCACTTTAAAATAGATTATATTTTACTTTAACATTTTGTAATTTTTAGAAACATTACATTATTTCTTTTACTGGCAATACTTGTTTCCTTTTTACCATTTCTCTCAATGAATTCAGCAGCTTCCGAATATTCGATCAAGAGGGGGTTTCACAGGAGTCAATGAATAGAAGATGTCACTGTCTCCCATTAAAGAAATGTTGTTAAGTCAAATCAAACATCAATGTAATGCTCATTTGATTTTGCTATCCATTCTAATATAGTCCCTTTGGACCAGACCTTTAATCATGCTTTTATTTGGAAGTTCTAGGAAAATAGTGTACAAGTGTTTTTCTAACATACATCTGCTTGCATTGCTATCATACAGCTTTTTTTTAGTTTTTGACAAAAAATTACAGTACCGGTGCCTTAACTCATCGACTTTACTCACCAGACATATCTCTGTGTGTTTTTTTTTACACATGAAAGAGTAAGAAAGAGCTTACATTTGATAATATTGATGATGTCAAGAAAAAACTAGGAGCTTTTTCCTATTTGGTTATTACTGAAGACAAATATAAATATTCAACGGCCATCACTAAGAACCAATTTGAAGTGATTCGTAATACAGATGCTTTTCAAATTTTCTAGGAATCTAAGTTTGTGTTCTACGAATAATCAACATTTTTTAAATGTATCCGACCACCTCAGATTTGAAAATTGTTATGTGATGAACATATCATTAACTATTTAAAATTGGCAGTGAAGTGGTTGCAGGAAAGGATACCTTGCATAACACTTTAATAATTTTAAGTATAATTCATTGTAATGTAAATTAGAATCTTAGTACTTACGCAATCATTTTTCTCTTGTCTATATCGGAGAAACCTATTCTATAAACAATTTCTAGTCCTGAATTCAACGCTTTGGAACTACGAAATGTCAGTTCTTTTATAACTTCACCAAGGGCTTTTTGATCTTTAAACCTGTTAACAGTCAATTAAATTTATTAAATAATGCAATAAAATTATACCACTCAATAACTTATTACAAGAAATCAACCCCATAACAAAAATTTTTAAACTAACACTGATGATGAGACATAGGTATCACTTTATGATGGTCCAATTCTCAGAAGAGAGTGTAAAACACGGGTGTTTCAAAATGCAACGACTCCGACAAAGGTGGAACCTATGGTTTACTCATGGTGGTTACTGAAATCTGTTTTAAAAAATAAAACAGATTTTGTAGTTTTTGTGCAAAAACTACAAGCATAAAGATGGTTATAAAATTACTGGCTCAGAAACACATCATCCAGCACAATCGTAATAGTACAAGCAGGATGAGCTTACTAATATGTGGCTGAAATGTATGTGTACAGTAGACTCCCTCTCATTCAGCTTCGTTTGGTTTAGCCAACTGCCTAAATGGTTTAGACTGACTGACTGTGTTCGCTGAGGTGCTGGCTGGCAACAGGTCATCACAAGATTATCGAGCGATGGCAATGTGCTCATTCCTTTCTTTAAATTGGTCAGTTGCCTTCTGTATTTGATCAAGTAGAGACGTATAGTACAAGTACATGTACATTAGTATTCTTTTCTTGAGTGAACGTTTGTGTGTGTGTGGGGCTGTTTGGATTCGTTTTCGGTATGAGTGCTTAACGTAAGAGTACTACTTTTGTGACAATGGAACAATGGCTGAAAGCACTAGAGTGTATAGCCAAAGGTGAATCGGTGCAAAGTATTTGTAGTCAGTAAAAGCATGGTAAATGTTCGGGGTCGAAACAGAGACTTTTTGTACGCAGATTGAAACGGACAAAGTTCTTGCATCTCGTTGCACTTTAAAGAAACCTAACAATGAGTTAGTTGGTGATGCTCTATGGTTGTGGTCTTTGCAAGAATGTAGAAGAGGAACGCCAGTTAGTGGCACCACTTTACAATAAAAGGCTGTTATCCTACACAATAAATTTCAAGGGGAAGGGGAATTTGTGGCTAGTGATACTTTTACACTGGAAACATAGGCATGGTGTTTATTTTCTGGGAGTGTGATCCCAGCAAAAAGCTATCAGCGGACCCGGCAGTAGCAAGTGATTTCACACAAAAAATTTGAAAAAGTGTTTGCCGAAAATAACTTAAGCCCAGAACAAGTACAAAATATTGACGAAACTGGGGTAAACTTCCAACTTTTATCTTGAAAAACATTGGCTGCGGCAACAGAAAAGTCTGCCCCTGGCTTTAAAGTAAGCAAGAAAAGAATTACAGGGGCTCTTTGTTCCAATTCTTTAGACACCCACAGACTAGCTCCTTTTGTCATCGGTACGTCAGCAAATTCCAGGACATTTAAAAACTTGGACGTCAAAAGCTATCAGTGTGCTCTTTATGGGTCACAGAAATCGGCTTGAATGGATTCTCATTTATTTAAACAGAGGTTTATCTGTGAGTTTGTGCCTGAAATAAAAAGTCACTTGTTAAGTTTGAAGTTTCCTGTAAACGCACTTTTTGTTCTCGACAATGCGCCTACCCACACCCGGATGAAATGACATGTGAGTGTGAGACTGAAATAAAACTGTATTTTCTGCTCCCCATGTGTGACAATTCTCAAACAGCCAATGGATCAAGGGGTCATTGAATGCTTTAAATGGAAGTACAGCAGAAAGCTCATTTCAGAAGTTCTATTCGACCTAGAAAACGATGTGACCTAATGCAAGTGTTAAATAAAATCAACGTGAAGGACATCATTTTCATGGTGGCTAAGGCCTATGATGAAATAACGGCCTTGACAATAATAGTCATGGAGAAAAAAGTGTGGCCAGACATTGAAAAAGCTTTTGAAAAGGATGGAAATAATCTTGTTGCACCCGACCTTGAACATGAAGCAGAGGAACAGGCAGAAATCCTAAGTGACTTAATGCGGCTACCTCACACTGAAGACGTTGTGGAAGATGTTTTAGGGTGGATGACCGCTGAAAAGGAGCTCGATAATGAAGTTTTGAATGGTGAAGTTTCATGAACTCATCCATGGAGTAGAATGGTCGGCCGGCCAGCCATCTGGTTAGTTTGGTCTTCAATGTATTTCCTTGTAGCATTTTTATGTCCTCCGGAAGGTGGTTGAATAGTCTCCTGCCAATGTAGGATGGTTTCCTCGTAAACAGAGCAGTGCGGTGTTGTGGCAGGTGGAAGTTTAAAGCTTGGCGCGTGTTATAGTTGTGAAGGTTGTGGCCTCGTTGTAACTCCTCTTTGACAGCATGCATTATGACCTCTCTAATGTAAAGGCTAATGATCGTTAAGACACCTTCATGAATGAAGGCGTCTCTGCAGCTTTCCCTTGGACCGAGACCTGACATAATTCTGACTGCTCTTTTCTGTAACAGTAGGATTCTTTTTACGTTTCCTGCTGTTGTGCCTCCCCAGACCACGAGACCGTATCTCAGGTGTGACTCGATCACATATGTCTCTTTACACACAAAGTAAGACAATATCACGTTTTTGAGCTATCAGTAATTTTCGTAATCATGATCAGCTGTTGTCCACAAATAGACACAACAGACAAATGGTAATGTATGACATCAATAGTTCAAATATTAATTGAAATCTAAATATTATTTAGAAGAACTTTCCATTATCTTGTAAAATTCAAGCTTAATAACCCATTTTTTTTTCTCTCTACAGAAAATTCCAGAACAAATCACAGTTTTGTTTTTGAATTACTGATAAGTAGCCACTCTGTTTACCGCACTTCTGGAAGATAAAGTCAAAGCATCTTTATTACATGATTATTAAGAACAGTAGTTTGTCAGATTATAATACAAAGTTATTATCATACAATTACAATATAATAATTGTGAGTTGAAAGATTTTA
>NW_025779106.1:0-63686 GCF_021130785.1 Homalodisca vitripennis | reverse complement strand
CTGCATAAAGATGTGTCTTTTAAAAAATTCTTAAACATTACTTAATTGTTTAACAAAATACTAAACTGCGTATTATTCTTCGTCGTGACTTCACATGGAACATATAATGACATTTATTCAGTAGCATACAACTACCAGCGTATACAGTGGAGCCCTTGTCTCCACACAAACACGCCCAACCAGCGTAGGATCTCATATTTTTGCACATATTTATGTGGGGCTGGGGTTGTACCTGGTGTAGATATTCTAATAATAATACAAAATATTTAAATACTGGCTTTGGCTCTAGCAAAAAATAAGTTGTAGTAATTTTAATTTCATCCTACTCAAACATCATCATGTTTTTTGTCTATCCTTTTGACTTCAAAATTAGAAATATTTTATGAATATAAATAGTGCCTCTATTTGTAAACTTAATTTTTTTATCATCCAAATATAAATTAAAATAAAATAAAATTGTGTTTTTTATGTTATTTTTATAATCTTGTATATAATATGTTTAAATGGTATATAACTGAGCTATGTAAGGTTGTAACAAATAAAGTTTTGCTTCTTCATATATTCTGCTATTAAAAACACCATACACTTTTGTCGCGCGTCTAATTCAGGAAGAAGCGAAAAATAACGGCATAATACCTGTAAATTTTAACTAATTTTATTCTTGTCTAACTAAATTGTAAATAAACAGTATATCCGTTATTTGTTATTCAAGGTCACATTTCATACACGGGACAAAAAAGTAGGTGGCAATGGACTTTTTGTTTAGCCATGGTTGGTTAAATAAGATTGTAACCTTGACCTTTGGGTAAAAACGCCAAAAAGTCATTTCTCTACCCATCTCTCTCCCAGCATACATTCTGGTTCACTAAGCGAGAGCCTGTAAAGATTTGGTGGAGCATTATTGACAAAATTTATAACCCAGAAAACCCCCTATATCATTTAAAACAAGTTAAAAATAATAGTGATACCAATATGTATATGGACACTATATAACTCCTATACCACCCTGTATTTTTAGTTGTATTTTTTTTGTTTGTTAAACAATTGTTTACTTATATTTAGCTACACTTACAACATCAACGTGTCCAAGATTTAAATAGGTCTATATGGTTTTCTGTGACAAAAATATACATTACAACTTTATAATTATAATTCTACTTTTTTACACCAATTAAAATTATTTTCATTACAAAAATAATTTAAATTCTCTTTTAACTGGGTTGTCCCCTTTAATGTGTTTTTTAAAGTCACAGGGAAACCACACATAATTAATATTCCTTTAGTAACTTTGAATTACCTGCAAAGAAGTAGTGGTCCCAAATTTAATGACGATTACCTAATATGTCCTGGACCGTCCGATATTACTATGTAATATATTAGCTTCGGTTAATTACTAGTACAAATCTAAAACCCCATTACTGAGTCTTATCACAAGATAATCCAGGAAATTAGCTGATTATAGGTGTATAAACGTGGAGTCTATGCTGTAAAGCCTGTAATCCGCTATTTGTAACATAATATTGTAGGTATAATGATCTTGCACACCACTCCATTAATAATATATAGTTTGGCAGATTGGATGACTTGTACTATTCAAATATTTGAGTAATCCAAAATGTAATTTAAATGGTCACACCATTATACTTTTGACAAAAAGCTTAATAAATATCGAATAGTTGTGAGCAAACTTTTGCGTCCTCCAGTACTATATGTATTAAGAAGAAACTACTTAGTATATTAAATTCGTTACATCAGGTACATCTGTTAGATATTGTGTATTAACAGAGAAAGGTCACATAAAATATTATATTTTTAGTGCGAAGTGTCACAAATTAAATTATAATATGTCTTATTTCTTAGTATGGACAGGTGATGACTTTCTCAATTGTCCGGATGAACGCGATAAAAAACACTAAAAGTAATTTTCAAAACTTTGATTTGGTTCGATAATTTTATAAACCCCCTTTTTTTTCTGATTATAATAAATTATAATATCGAGATCATATTTTGTTAAAAAGGTCATAATTAAGTTATACTCTAAATAAATTAAATATTGGCTTACACTAACTTAATGTTAGATAATTTAATTTAAGAATATCCACTAATCTACAAGTAAATTATAAATTGTATTTCTTTTACTTGTTGGGTAATACGAATAATAAACTTATTTGCCAAAATATGTTGATTTTCAAGGATGAGTATACTTCTATTCGGATATTTCGATTAAATCGGTTTTATGTAAAATTAAAATTATGTCATACCAATGTTTTTTACACCAAATATTTATATGTTAATAATAACTTAAATTGTGTTGTATTTGACTTTCATTTCCAATTCACGAAATATCAGTGTGTAATAATGTGAAATTTCGAATACTGAGATCTAAATTTACGTTCTAGTCCTCGTTCTGTGCACTTCGGTGTGGTACCAACACCCAATAGGACAGACTGAGGCCATGGCATCAAGGACCTAAAGTACGGATGGTTTACCGAGCAGCTATCCACTTTGGTTTTAGATGACTAGGCAATCTCTACTCGTAATTGTACCGAACAAGAATTCACAATAGGAATGCACTACAATTTTTTTATAACAAGGTATTATATTTGCACAATGTGGAATTTCTGAGTTAAGGTCGGTTTAAGTAGTTCATACTTGTCAAGCAGCGTTCTGATATTCTGAATTACTGGTGATTGCAAGATATGGAGTACTCTTGGAATAGTGTCAGCGGTCCCATACGTTTCTTTTGGAAGTATTATTCGATTAAAAAGTACGGTTGGGACCAAAGACGTTCAACCAACTATATCCTTCGCGTCGTACTTGTGTTATACTTGTTGGGGTTTATGGAACTGTACCTTACCCCCCCCCACCCCCGAGAGTTTTGGTGTGATACCTTACTACTGGGGGATTTAATTTCCTTATCTGATTCTAGTTATGTATAAATTTGTGGTTTTAATGGCCAAGAAAACTATATACATTGTATGTAAGGTTTTGTAGTTTGGTTTAGTTTAAGATTAAAGTTAGGTGACATTGTATGTTTTTTGAGCAAGGTGATGCGGTGAGAGGATTTAATTAAATAGGTTAGGATTGGCAGTTAACAAATACCCATCAAAATGAACCAAACACATTTATTGGTGACAAAACATTTCATTAAAATTGATTAATTTATTGCGGTCAAATCGACATATTAAAGCAGCAAAACTTAAATGTCTTAATACTTTTGATAGAGACATTATTTAATATATTAAATTATTCATTACAATTTATATTTTGAATTTAATTCATTCATATACATTTACTCAGTAATTTTTGTAGTGTTGCAATAATAATGAGTTCATGGACTAACATGAGAAACTTTCTATAAAAATAGCTAAACATTTGTACATGAATTTATATTTTCGAAATTTGTGAACATCATTTAAATTAGATATGGAATTTAAAAATGGATTAATGAAACCCCTAAAACTATATCTCCCCAGTTCTTAAAATTACTTACATTTTTATTTCATCATCACACTTATTGACGCCTAGAGATATTTTTCCGCAACACGAACACAAATACTGACTCCCGAATACTTCACCTTTTCGAATTCCCCGGCCGTCACACTCGGCACTCCACCTCGCTCCTCCTTGTTCTTACAGTTTTTGATGTTCTTCCTACCCGCCGAGCCTCATTGACCCACCGCCTCTGCCCAAATCTTCTCTATTCCCATAATTGGTGAGTAACTAATTTTTCATATCAGCATGGCTGTGTCCCTTACATTGGACGCGTCACGGTTTTTTTTACAAAAATTAAGGCAATTTTCCTGTTTGTTTCCAACCATCCGGCCGTCCCTGGGCGGATGATGCGTATCCACTTCCACCCGGGATCGACTATTGTTTGGTCTCGAATTTGTAATACAAAGGACTTCTAAGTTATTTCTCTACCTTTTACCTTCTGCTTCTCTCCTTTCGAGTGTACGTTTATTGATTTCCCTGTTTGCTCTACCTCTAACTCTTCCTCTCTCTAAAGACATGCTGTATTTTATTCCCCTTAACATTATCCCTTATTTATAATTCTTTATCACACTTCTTACCTGTGTTTTGTATTTTCTCATATTTATTACCTTTTCCTTTCCCAGCAACTTTCTGTACATCGATTCTATGAATTTTTATTTTACTAATAATTACATATGGTCTTACATTCCCTGGCCTTAATGAACGATTTCTACCTACGAATCGTCACTTATTGTCTAATTAAGGTTATCCATTGGGTTGTCACGTTCATGTACTGTAAGGCTTCAGAAATGTTATTTTTGATGTTATTAATGTGGATGAAGTAGAGGGGCTATAAAAAGAAGTAGTGTTATTATAGAAGTCCAAGCTGAATAAAATGTACAAAATAGAGTTCCGTGTTGTTTACTATGTTTTTTTTGTCCGGCCGTGTTTTAGCTGGAAGTGGTGTTGTCTTTGTAGATTGTGAACAAAGCAGGTGAAAATTGCGCAGGTAGCTCGGATTAGTAAGGTAGTGTTGTTGTGTTGAGAATGCTGTGTTAGACATCCTGCCTTGTTGTCTGCCAATAGTCATGTATTTGGTGTTCCTGTCGCAATGTCACAACAACCATTCGAAAGAAATCTCCGACGAACTGGAGCGATCTTCTGTTTCTATCTGGTTGCTGTCTTTGGATGAATGGGAGGTGTTTCTGCTACCATTTGTTGATGTATGAGGGTTTCTAATGTGGAAAGGTTGCTCTGTTATCTTTGCAATAGGTTTGGGAGTTGTTGAGGTTTTTAGGGCATAAATTTTAGACGAGGGTTCGTTTTTTGAGGTAAAATTTTCCTGTTGTGTTGAAAGGAATTTTGTATAATTAATAGGGATGGTAAACTGATATAAGGTAGTGTCTGAGGCCATTGGGAGTAAAGTACGCTCCTGTGAAGATTTGTACTAGAGGCTTATTGAGTTCTCCTATGTTGTGGGTTGATGTGCCTTGGCAAAGGTGGTCGAAAGAGGCATGGGCAAGTGCTGTGAGTAGTAGAAGGAAGTGCTGTGAAGATCTCAATTTGTCTCGTGGGTGGTCGGGACGGGTAGAGTGCTGTAGACTGGTCGTCTTGTAGATTGGTGTCTTGTAGACTGGTTTCGCATGGGTGTGTGTTGAGTTTTTCTGGTGGTCATACATTCTAAAACTTAATATCTACAGGTCCCTACATATACATTTTTAGCGTTAATCATTTTCTAATATTAATACATATTTATGTCTAAGGTTTTTTATCTACAGAAAATCTTTTAATGACCTCTCGATGGTGTGTCCCGTATTTCCCTAGGCTCCTATGTAATAATGTTTTTATCTCTAAGCATCTTAAAATCTCTAGTCGTTTATTAAAATAAGGTTCGAAATTATGTTATTTTAATTCATATTACAAAACGATACTACGCACCTTTGTTTCTGAGGAATATGTAAATATCCCTTCTTTGTGCTTATTGTCCCTATAGTCATCATCATGATTATAATATATGTTTGCCAAAAGAAAGGCTGTATAGTTTATTAATGAGCAAATACTTGCCGTGTTAATACTAAGCTATATTGATATTATGTTTACTTCCCTTCAATGGTATATTAGATATGTAATATTTAAACATGTCATTTAAGTCATTTACATGTCATATATTGAAGTATTTTTTTTTCATATGGATTATATAATATAGAAACATCTAGTATCTTTCTTTGAGATGCATCTTAGGAAAATTGAGTCCCTTGTAGGGTATATTATGGTTAAACACTGCTATCTACTAACTTAAATAAACTATGATATATGTAGGTACACTTATCATATTTTATTATTCTTTATTACTAGGCTATGTATACACACGTATCCCTCAGGTAAGTATAAATATGTACGTCTTGGTTCAAGTTAGAGTACGCTATGTTATTGTAGTAAACGAGTACGTGGGAAACATTACTTGCATAACTAAGCTGTCCTGAACCACCAGGGCCCTTTGGCGACCCCAGACCGCTGGTACAAGGCAATTGCCACCCCTCGTCATACAGTCACAACATAGGTCGGTGTAGTATTAGCGTGGGAAGTTAGTTGAGTTAGCAGAAAACTTATCTGCCTGGGAGGGACATACCAGAGTCCACGGTCAAGTCTTACTAGCCAGTCTAAAGTACGGTTACCGTGGGTTACGAGGCTCTGCTCGTTTGTCTGTGTCGTGTGTGCTGTGTTAGTGTCCTGTGTATTGGGTATTATCTATACCAATATCCTTTGGTACGGGGCTGGTAACCTATCACTTAATCACTAAGTTACAGTAAAACTTCACATTAAATAATACAAAGTCAGGCGTTTTAATTTTCTAAATCTTTTATGTCTTTATTCTCTATCGTTTTTCCGACACAAACATCGAGATTTTAATATACATTTTTTCTGTTAGACCTTACTTCATGTGACTCTCAAGGTTATATAAGCGTAATAATGTAATCATTCAAACCGTAATCAAGGTTAACCGGTCTCTCATAACTCCTGGAGTAATATATACCTATTTTTTTTAAAAAGGCGATTCTTGCGTGACTATGTAGGTAGCTTTTTACCCTCATATATTATGAAATTATTGCGAATATACTTCTTCACTATCTTCAAATTTTTACTACAAGCAGTGAGTGCATAGTGATGTTCATGAGAAAATATTGTATATATTATTCTTGAATATTTTATATATTGCTCAAAGTCCCTTCATAATTTGTTTTATATTCTCTTATAGAATAATTTCATTCATAGCAACATGTATTGGTTGTTTCTGTTAACCTTCCCCCCTTGTGGTATAATTTCTACTCAATATGTTCACTTTCGCTTAATTTTTCTTCTTGACAACGAAAGGACCTCTAAATGGTGTTTGAAATTTACTATATTTTTTTGTGTGGCCCTTTCGGGAAATGGACCCAAGACTTCATCGCTGGGGGTTAAATCCAAATGAGTTTTGTCACGGTCAAAGTATTTCTTTTGCGCTTCTTCTCCTGGGCTTTTTTCATGATTTTCGGCATATCTTTGACGTACCTAGTTTAGTTTACTTGGCGTTACTCTAATTACGGTGGTCTTGAAAGATTTTTTCTAGTTATTTGGGAATTTAATTTGTCTTTTAGGTAAATGAAGTGGTTTTGTCAACTGAAGTAGGCTATTTTAGTTAAATACTTTCTTATAAATATTATTTAGTTCCTAATTTATACCTAGCCTATGAAACTATGTGCTCGCCCATGTGAAGGAATTTGAATGCCCATCGAAGTTTTAGCGCCTCCACCATGTAAGGTTTTGTAGTTTGGTTTAGTTTAAGATTAAAGTTGTGACATATTTATGAGCACCCAAGGGTTGCTTGGTGAGAGGATTTAATAATAGGTTAGATTGGTGAGTACAAAAACCCTCAAATGAACCAACACCATTTATTTTGTGACAACATTTCATTAAATTGATTAATTTGATTGCGTCAATCGACATATTAAGCACAAAACTTAATGTCTTAATACGTTTTGAAGACATATTTAATTATTAAATTATTCATTACAATTTACTTTTTGAGTTTAATTGTCATTATAAACATTTTTACTAGTAATTTTGTAGTGGTTTGCAATAATAATGAGTTTCATGGACTAACATGAGAAACTTTCCTTTAAAATAGCTAAACATTTACATGAATTTATATTTTTCGAAATTGTGAAAATTTAAATAGATATGGGAATTGAAAATGAATTAATGAACCCTAAAATATACTAAGTTCTTAAAATTACTTACATTTTATTTCACAATCACACTTATTACGGCCTAGAGATATTTTTCCGCACACGAACACAAACACGTCTCCGAACTTCACTTTTCGAATTCCCGGCCTCCACTTTCCACCTCTCACTCGCCTTGTTCCTTCAGTTTTGATGTTCTTCTCCCGCCCAGCTCATTGACCACGCCTCTGCACCCCAAAATCTCTCCATCATAATTGGTGAGTAACAATTTTTCAATATCAGCATGGCTATCCCTTACATTGTCGCACGGTTTTTACAAATAAGCATTTCCTGTTTGTTCACCATCTGGGCGGATGTGCGTATCCACTTCCACCCGGACGATGTTTTCCTCGAATTGTAATACAAGACTTCAATTTCCAGCAACTATCTGTACATCGATTCTATGAATTTTATTTTACTAATAATTACATATGTCTTACAATTATTATCATTGTCATTTATTAATACATTTTAAAATTTATTACTCTGTTCTTGAATTTATTACCTGGTATTTACAGGTATTTTTTGCATCTATATTATTTATAATCCGATATATCAATTTGGTTTATCAATAGGTTAGTTAATTTCTGTATTGATTGATTTTGTTAGGTTACAAAGAAAATAGTCTACGTATTGAGACTAATAATACAAAAGTTAATTTTATGAATCAATACAAAAATTTATACTTTACTCAACTGTGTACACTCACAATTTCACCAAGTATTTTTACCTGTAACCTATTTTTTCACACTGTATAGACCACTACCTACCCAACCATACAGTCACACCAATTCCACATCTGCATGTCAGGTTGCCTGACGTCATCGCTCAATTGTTGGCAACCTTATTTTACATGTCAGTTGATACATCGCATCCACACGACACACCCTGCAGTCTCAGTGTGGAATTTTATAATCCCATCCCAAAAATGCCATACGTGTTTTAACATCATAGATGTAAAAATAGAATAATGGGATAACTAATACAGTGGATGAGCAATAGTTGTAATCTATGAACATTTAATTTCTGGTTTTTAATAACTATGAACCACCACGATTTACGATATCTTGCTTATTTTAGTATTATCTAGTACTAAATCAAAACCGTTATCATTATCTATGATTATCTAAGGATTAATATACCACTCCAGAAACAGAAAAAGTATGTTCCAAGATGTAATTTTTTTTTTTATAATAATCTATTTTCTGTTCTAAACATGTCCATAATATGTAGCAGTTTTTTGTTTAACTAAGAAATGTATGATAAATTAAGTAAGAAGATTCTTTATGTAACATAATATCTATGTACTGTAAAGAAATTTCATATTTGAAAATCAATATATTTATTTAATACAGCATTTTTATATTTTAAATAATAAAACTAACTCTTTAACATACTTTAAGATAGATTAGGCTCATTAAATTTGAAGTGTGTTTTAACAAAAAAGTATATTCCCTTTTCCCTGTACCGACTTCAAACTTCTATATAATAATTACACTGTGCTCTTAACATTTTTTTATGTTAACATTAACACAATTTCAAGGTAACCTATAAATTTTTGTAAAGCCTATTTTCAACTGATACCTAATATTTTATCGTTGTAATAAAAGATTTCAATTGAATGCAATTTTTATTATTTATATTTATAAGTTGTAGATTATGTAAGGAATTTGATAACTGTTCCTGATATTACAACGCGGTTGCAATATTCTGAAAAAATTAAACAGGTTATATATAACATTAGCAATTCCATTAAAATATGGTTAATATTTCCTCCACGCATCAAATAATTTTTAACTTATCACCCTACTCTTAGGGGGAATAATGTATATTCCATGTTAATAAAGGGAGGATTAAACTTGTTTCTTCTCAAGCATCTTGGCTACTCGACCGCAATTCTTTACTCTTTACCGTTTAACGAACATGAAAATTTACTGTATATTAAGAAGCGTAGTGCTGTTTTCACTACCATGAAAAAGAGGATGGTATTATGTTCGGTACGCTTGGTTTTTCAGCAGGACTTGAGATCACTGACATACCAAAGTTTAAGGCTTTGTCTTTTCTAAGGTCTAGATCACCCAGGTCATCTATTACATTTATAAATACATACTTTGAGGGCTTTGAAATTACCAATATTTTTACTAGTGAAGATGTTTGCAAAAGTTCGCATGTACCCTAACTAGAATATGTAAATATAACAGAATAAGGTATCGATATTATAAAAGAGCCAAGCTCAACATTCCGAAACTCTTTTGTTCACCGCTCTCAGCCGGTTTGTAAGATTACAGAAATATATATCGTTGTCCTATTCGAACCATAGGGCAACCTGTAATTATGTTGTACTGAGGTAAGAACCAAATTGAGAAATTTACAGTAATAACACATTATATTTCAAACCTGATGGAACCTTAAAAATATATCGGTTTGTATGCCAAATTTAGGTTAAATTATTTTTTAAAAATTTAATCCAATTGAGTCTCTCTGTATTATGAAAATATTAATTGTTTGTTATGAATACATAATCAGTATAAAACGAATTAGGAACACCCCATTAATAAGAATACACTGGAAAAGCCATCTATCAGATTCTAAACCCAAAGCTTCAGAGATCAATGACGTTGTTGAATCAGCATATGTTAATAGTCAGCTGTTTCGGTGCTGAATGACATATCGTTGACGTCAGCACCCACTTAGTGGCAAATCTCATTACGTATCACGCATAGATGTAATGGAGTGCCGTATTTTGATGCTCGAAGCGCTAATTTGATTTGATGTTATGTATTTGCTAATAAAATTATATTATTCCTGAAAGTTTCTAATATTCACCAAATAAGGTTTTTTATAATAAAAACCAAAGATGTTTCTGTTTTAATAATAATATAGTTTAATATGAGAATATTTAACATTTATTAAAATTAACACACATCATTACAAAAATTAGTATTACTTCATACCTTCACACCACCACATAGTAATTTAATTCTTTTTAAGAAAGGATAAGTTGATCCCATTTTCAGTATTATGTTATTAGCCAGCTATTTCGTGCTGAATTACAGGCCTTTGACTTTTGTTTCTACTTAGTATGAATCAATACAATAGGAATAACTTAGTCATGTCTTTGAGGAAACGTATTTACATATTCAATAACTCTTTTTCACATCACTTTATTAATTTTATCTACAATTTAAATCATATTGTTTTAGTTATCAACGCAACACAAAATCTTACATGACTCTTAAGCGTACAATCACAGAAGGCCTACATAGTTTCTGCATGAGAACTAAAATGTGGTTTCCGCAATCATCGTATTAGTCCTTGTTCTATAATAATTTCAGTATGCGTATATCGTAAGTAATGAATGTCGTTACATTTTATTTACAGAAACTTACTAACTAATTTCAATTTAACTTACAAAAATTAAATTAAAATTCCCTTAAGAACTATCTCTGTGTGGTTATGATAGAATTTGTGTAAAACTTTATCTAATACTTTTTGAGGATTCTGTATGAAGCATAAAAAGTTGTAAACAGATTAAAACAATATATGAGGAAATCATATCTTTTGTATATTTGGACTATTAAACTGCTTTTTTTGTAAACAATCAAGGCATTTTTTGCTCTAATGGTAATATTAAAATGACTAACGCCGGTTTAATACAACTCGTTTTATGTCACTACACTGGTTTATTAAAATAAAAAACATATTTGTGTTAAATTTTCTGAATTTTTCAGTAACTGATTGAGTGTCATTCACGCAGACAATTGATATATTGAGTATTCTTAGATGTAGCTTATCTATTCCTACTATTAAAAAAAAATGTAATCACGTCGTATTACATTTATTTATGAATATGAGTGATATTGTTTGTTTAAATAGGGACAGAAAATTTTATTTTTATTTACTGTTGCTTTGTTTTATACCAAATTTATGAAAACCTCATTTTTATCTATCAAGTATAAATGTATTGACCCATGGAAATAATAATCCCACTTTTATAACTATTATAAGAACCTATAATATCTGCACAAACCTTACAAATTTTACTTATAGTCCCCCAAACCATGCCAAATAAAAGGAAAGTTTTTTAGATTTAAGTAATTAACAGTTGCTCAGTATAAGATTGAAATTGATCTAATTGTAAGTTTCTTACTATTATACTAGTATGAAATTCCAATTATAACATCTTAATTACTAAAATAATGGTAAACAAAAACATTTTGGACATGTGTTTTTATGGTTGGGAGAATTATAAATACTTTGCTTCTCCAACTAGATGCCTAATGTCGAGTTTCTTATCTATAAAGTGTTTTACTTTCGAGAAAACAACTTATAGGAGTTTATGTTTTTAGTAACTAACTTTTTAATATGTAAGTATAATCAATAAATCTGAATATTATTTTTCTAAAACATACGTAGTTATTTTCTTAAAAAACATAGTTTTTTATGTGTAGAAGCATGGAATAAAAAGCTTGGATTAGTTATATAGTAATATACAAAATATAGTAGTTTTGATATATTGACCCGTGCTATTGAAAAGTGGCTAAACAATAAATCGTAAGTTTTCTATAATAATTAAAACAAAAAATGCATATCTCAGTTTAGAGATTTAGTGCCACAAACGGAACAGATTACACAGCTTGCATGCAATTTGTACAGTGCAATCACATATCCACACTATCATCTTATAACATGCCTTATGGCTTATTTCAACGATGAGTCTTATAATATATTTCACACTGTACCATAAACATTTTTATTTAAATAAATAGTGAAAACGTATATAATTTAGGGTGACAAATCTTGTATAGGTAGACGCGTTGTTTACAATTAGGTCGAAACATTCCCCCTCAAATTTACATTATAGTGTAGAAACCTTTGTCTTGTTTGACACTAAATATGACACAGTCATATCCGAAAAAAATTATAATACATAGTCCTAGTTAAAAGTTGCTAAATTTCTTTAAATAGAAAAAAAATAATTATAGCAATTAAATTAATATAGAGGTTGAAATAGTCTTTAAGTGTTTTTTTATGTTATTCAGTTAAAAGTCTTGCAGTTAGTAACAAAGACAATACGGAATTACTCAATGTAATTTACAAAATATTGAGCACAATATATGTCGTGTTAGTGTAAGTCTTTATGAGTAATTGCATTAGTGTATCATAATATTATAATCAGAATATCAAAACTGTCCATAATAGCTGGACCAGGCAGTCGATACTTGGGTGAAACTACTGCAATCTGGGCATAAGTTTAGCTCAATTCCTAGTTAGAAACCCGCATACATCTCAGTTCAGGCACATGATAACGTGTGGACAGACAAATTGGGGGAAAAATAAACTTTTCCAGCCCGTTTATTGGTAGGTTTTACTACCCAGTCATTAACCTTATTTTTGTTTTAAAATTGTTATTTACACCTCTTACAGATGTGTTAGAACAGTTGAAGTAATAATTTAAGATGCCGTGGTAAACCCACGTATAAGCTAGTAAAAAAGTACAATCAGAATTTTCCCGCTATTTACCAGGTCGAGTAATGTAAGCTTTTGTATTTTTGTTAACTAACTCCTATATATTCGCTTCCTTACCACCATAAAGTATGCGTTTTATTATTACTTGGTTTTAAAATACAACCTTAGTGACTGGATTATATTTTTCAAATCAAATTACTCTTTATTTTCAAATATACAATAATTAATTACAATTACATGATTATTATTATGAAAATACCGTCACATGGGCCGAGGCCTGTGCGTGAGGGCGAGCTCTTATTTACAACAATTTTAATAGAACAGACTTTTTTATAAACCCATACAATAAGCAAAATTCAAATATAAGTTTAAATAAATAAATGTAATGAAAATAATCAAATTATAAAAAAAAAAATTTAATTATTTATAAATAATTATAAATTTAACCAATATTTAAATTATTATAATTTGTAGTAATACATAGTATGCGACGTGAATAAAAGGTAATACTGAAAAGTTTTTATTAAATATAGAGAGATTACCTATAATTAGTTATTTATATTTAGATAATTCAAATTATTCATTTTATTGAGTACTGGCTTCTAGAAATTATGATGTTTAAGAAGAATGATGATTATTACACTAACTAATTCTGTGTTCTTACTGAAATTTGAGTATAATTCAAAAAATTGCAAAGGTTTTATACTTGTCTTCAGTAATATTCTTATACGTAAAGAATGATTCACATAACTTTTGTAAAGAATTACGTGTAACCATTTTCTTATGAGTCTTTTTTAGAATTCAAGTGAAGACACACCATTTATAAACAGTCCAACATTTGTTAAGATATAATTTCACCAGAATGAAGCTCCTTACATAAGAATTGAAAATACTGATATTCCGAGTATAGTTCAGATTATCTCCATGGAGCAACCATGTATGCAAATAATACTTATTTAAAGAACACCAATTACAAATTACCGTGTCTATAAATGAATGTTACTAACGTGTAAATCTGTTGTAATTATTATCAATTACGACGTTGTTGCATTTAGTGTATAATAAAGAAATTTAGAAGTATTCAACCATTGTAATAAATTCCCTCAATATTCTGCTGAAACTGTTCGATCTCCTTAGAAATTGTACTCTGAAGTATTTTGTTATACAATTTTAATATCTTACTGCCGTAAAACGTGATAGTTAATAAATTATATTATTTTCCTTCTCCCAAGCGAACAACTTCATGAGTAAATGGAATTTACGCTGTGGTTTAGAACCGCAAACCGGGATACTTCAAATATGTTACTTGCCAGATTACCAAACAGTTTAGATTTTAAACTAAGATAACGGCATATTTGTTCAGAAGTTACAGTGTTTGATGTGAGAAATACATTCTATAACCAAATCACATGGATCAAGATTTCCTAAAATAATCTTGATTAAGATTTGGCTCATTTGTCTAAAATATAAAAAGAAAGCATAAGTCATGGATCAGTCACACTTTTACAAAATATTTTGTGGGTTTATCGGTTTAAAAGATGGAAGTAATGAAATTTATAAGTATTTTATTTTTATAATTCAGGTGATTTTTGATCTATTTTGAATTATTTAAATTCGCAAAAAACTATACACATTATCACAACCAATAAAACCTGCAGTATTTGTATTTATTATCTCAATTTTGAATTTAAATTATCATAAAATAATGATCACGCAACTCTAACGACATCACCTATGAAATTATAAATAATTTACGAAAACTTCATTTCCTGACTTATTTTCAGATTATCATGTTGATGGGTAGCACAAACAATGTACCTGTTATTTACTTGAAAGTTACATGAGTTCTCTTATCATATATTGTTTACAACCTGTTGTTTAATCACGAAACAATAAATCTAAGCCAATAATGTTCAGTGTTATTAATGACACAATTTAAACTTTACTAACACTCACAGAAGTGCTCCAGGGTTCCCTTGTGTTTGGCATTCGAACTTTTATTTATCATTCTACCCTTTCTATTGGGCGGGACTTTTTAGTGAAGCTTAGTGCGTTAAATTAAGTTTATGTGTATTATTTTATGTTATTTTTAATTTGGTGTAATACTCACTTCTCATAATAGACTCTGTATTTGTTTCTTAGCATGAGAAACAGAGCCACCGTTCTTTCTTAGTACTTTTAGTGAGAACAGGACTGTTGATATTACATAATGAACTACAATAAAATAATAAGTATACATTTTTAACGACGTCATATTTAACGGCCAAATGATAACTGAAAAGTAGTAGTTGGGGTGTTTTGTATTGCCTTTGTTATTCAAAAGAAGATTGTGACAGTAATAGACTACTTAGGAATAAGCGGAATGTTATTAAGGCCCCGGTTAGTGGCTCCGGCTTGACAGGAATGTAATTTGTGATAAGCTCTATATTCAGAGTGCTTCTGTGACCTCATAGATACACCTAAGGTTTTCTGAAATAACATCATGCTATTAGAATATAAGAGGACATTGAAAAGTAAGTCACTGACAAAACACGATTACTGCAACTCGGATATAAAATACATCTTGGCTAAGCGTTAGCGAAGTTTACACTTGAGTGGCTGTATCAAATTAAAATGACATCTTGTCTGTCTGTCCACACGTGATATGTCGAAAACGAACTCAACTATTGACATTTGATTTTGTGTATCTTCAACTCTATATTTGGAGGGAAATTACTGAGTTCGAATTCTGAGTTCAATGAAACTACATTTTACCGATGAGCTTGATCAACCACTTGTGTATTACATATTCATTAAACCTGTTTCATGATAGGATAGTGTAATGATAGTGAGCGAGTCAATGGATTTGTAATTTCGTTCCTGGAAGGGTACTAAAGATACATACGAAAGGCATCTTTATTCATCGAAACCAACCACACACATAGTCTTGTATACGTAGTGGTGTAATCTACCCCAAGTGTCTTATGTAAATGTAGACACAGCAGAAGCCGGAAGCTGTTATATCTGTGTTATTACAACTAATTACTGTGTTTGGTTTATTCAATTGCTCGCTCTTTTGTTATCCATCTTATGAATGAAGAAAGAAATTATAAGTGCAATTATTTTTATGAATTTCCTCGAATAAAGTATAATGTATAAAGAATAATACTCTTATCCATCTTTCCAGGGTCTGGAAACCATTTGATTATTTACTTCTCTTTTTATTTTTGTCTAAGTGCAAGTATATATAAAAATACTTGTACATATTAATTTTGAATGAAACCTCATTTTAAATATAGGAAATTCTTCGAACAATAAAACTGCACATTACCTAAAGGGATGTGACTGTGTTAACGAACATTTTAAGATGGATGCTTTAGGTAATACCTGATGTGAAAGGGAAAGCTATAAACAATAGAATAAATAAAATAGTAAATGATAAAAATAAATATAAATGTTAACATATTATATTTTGTAAATTGCTTGGTAAATCTTCTGTTATATTATGCTGGTTCCTTCATAGTAACGATGTTTGCATTGTAAAGTTTCAAGATAATGGACTTTCTTCGTGTTTTATTACATTATCATGCAAAATTGGGCGTTATTGTCCAGCAGTGCTGTGTCAATACAATTTCTAACCTAACAGTGCATTATTAGTTTAAAACGGTGATATGACAATATAATGTGAAATATACCTATCTTCCGACTGAGTCGGAAGGCATATTTCATCCCCATTGAGCCTATGTCATTGGAAGTGTAAACAAAACCTTCAAAATGATTTGACAATTAGACTTATAAAAGTTTCTTGCCATCTTCAGTCTTCGGTTTCTATAACCCATATAGTGGAATGTCTTGGTATATTAATATTCCTGCCTCTAGAGCTTTCTTGGCTTAAGAGAGATCTAGTATTTTTTAGCTTTCATCCACGAAAGGTAAACCTGCTAGGCAAAATTTAAATTATACGGCTACAATAAGATCACATTCATTAAAAAGATATTTACAGAAGTAATTTTAAAAATTCCAATTTTTCAAATATAATAGCCTTGGTACTTTTACCTCGGCAATGCTCACTTACTAACGTAAGTTGAATGAATTAACACTTTTTTAAATTTAAGAATTAATCTAAGAACTAAACAATTTTTTATCTAGTACTTGTAAATTCAGTGATCATGGGTAAGAAATTCGATATTTAATAATTCTTTTATTGGGTGATATAGCTTTTCTGCGGGTGCAGGAGTATTACATTCTTGCTTCAATGAAATACATGTCTGAAGCAAAAGACGAGTTTGCCTATACCAATTCCCGAGAAACCCTATTTCTACGGCCTTTATATTCAATATGTATGTTATCACAGTTTAGTCTGACTAGTTACCCTGTTAAAGAATATAAGTATAAAATTTATGTTAAGAAGACAAATGAAAAAGCGTCAAATACCAGTCCTTACAATTTACTTTCAATGTAAAATATTTAAAATGCTATATGTCCGTTTGGATTTTTTTAATGAAGATTAAAATATAAATTCTCACTTATTAGTGAAAAAACTGTTAAAACTTACTACTATTCCGTCGGATAAAACCCATTTCCTGTATAAATTAGTTACAGTTACACCGTTAAGTTTGCAGTGTTGTCCCAATCACGAACACATATACATGTTTAAGACTCGAAGACCAACTTAAATAAAAAAATTTATACTTTTAGTCTAAAATTTCTGACGCCAAAATTTAATTTAGTAGTTTATCATGACGTATATGTTTGTATAAACCTAAAAAACTAATTTGATTGAAAAGCATCTTCATCCTTGGCTTGCATTAACTCTTTCATTAGCAACTCAGCAGAATTATTTTGTATTTTTTTGGTTTGATAATAATAATTAGCACTTTAATTATTATTAGATTAAACAATCTGAAAGGGCTAGCGACTTGTGTTCATGTGTGCTATTTTTTCATCAAAGTATTATATCAGAATTGAAATAGTTTTTACAATGCATTAGATGGGATAGATAGTTGTAATTCGCAAATTGTAAATTAGTAACTGTGTCTTTGCAATCTTAATAGATTTTTTTTAATTTTTCGAGTAAAATGTTAACCACAATTAACTATCTAAATTTTAAACAATTACCCTTCCAACCTAATCCACAGCATATTAAAAAAACCTTTAAATACCAATACAGTTACCTTTCATTACGGTTGTATTCATAGACATTCAAAATCTCGTATTCATCCCGAAATCAGCTGTATTTATGAAGAGTTTGACAGTTTGATATTTAAACTTTCTTAAATTTAATAATGTTTGTGTTTAAAGGAAACAGATGGTATATAACGGACCATAGGTAGTACATTAGTAAAAATGTATACCACATATTAAGTGTTGATAACTTAGAATATGAATTGAATTAAGTTCAGGGAACGTTTGCTCTTTATATATTATTTTGATGAGAGCCCACATGGAAATATTCTGACGTGCTAATGGCAGCAAGTAACAGTTACAACAGAACCCTTGTCAGACTAACAATGAAAACAACATTGGAGCTTAAAGTTACATGTCTGTATGTTGTATAATACTGTTTCCTGGTATAATCTAACACGCTAACAAAATATTTATATGCTTTTTGAATTAGCAATAATTAGTAGATTAATCAGTTGAAGTAGCAATGATAAATTACTATGATTATTATCAGCTAATACAGTAATGATTAAAATATTGTAGGTATGGAGTTCTTAAAATAAAAAATGATTATTCAATAGAGTATAGAGACTTATGTAACTTGCATCAACAAAAATAGATTTATTTATAATATCCCCATTCAACCATATAACTTACGCAGGTTTCTAATCAGAAGAAGACAAATATGGTATAGTACGCGTACATGTAGTGACTAATCAACTAGGATTTTATTGTCTAGGTACAAACCATAAGTATTAACATGTAACGTTCAATCTGTGAAACAAAAAAACAGTGGATCGTCCTTTTGTTTGGCAACGTTGGTAAAATTAGTGTAACTTGGTCTTTGGAAAAATATCACTAGAGTGGAATTTGGAACTTATTTCTGTCCCTCCCCCCTCTCTTGCTATCTCTCTGCTCCTCTTCTCTTCCCTCTCTTTACCATTTCTCTAACTCTCTCTCTTACACATAAGTTCCAATCAACAAGTGAATAAATATTTGGTAGCATTATTGTCAAATTATTTACTCTGAAATATTTTGTTCAAAGAAAACGTAATGCTATTTATTGCAGTAATTTTTGTTAATAATCAACTCTCATTGATTATATATTTCACATTCATTACTGTACTTTCATAAAATTACTTGAATTTTAGAAATTTTTATTTCCATGTATTTTTTTGATAGTATACCAAAATCCATAAATTGGTTTATCAGTTCGTTTGCTTTGATTTTTGTTTATTTGTTTTTTATAAAAATAGCCTATTGTTGACATTTAATAACACAATTTAAAAAGAAACTTTTACGAATAATATACAAGACTATACTTTATACATTATAAACACACGAATTTAGCAAAAGAACTTATGCAAGAACTTAAAAGAACTGTACCCATTTTCGTTAAACTTGAAACACTAAAAGTCAATAATACAGTATTCGACGTCAGCAGTTAGCTATTCCACAGCTGCATGGCAGGTTGCTGACGTCATCGCTCAATTCATGGCAGCCTTATTACATGTCAGTTGATCCATCACATTCACATGACACACCTGCAGTCTCAGTGTGGCATTTCAGAATACATCATACAATTTACAATGTTTCAAATGAACTATGTATTAAAATACAACAACGTTATAACAAATACCATGGAGTATGATATCAAATAATGAAAACTATAGACATTTTATTTATGATAATTAATATCTGTGAACCACCAAAATTTGGGTTATTATAGTGATTGTTTTATTATATAATACTATACCAAAATCCTTATTCTATTTTAGCTATGCCTAACTAAATATTAGTAAACTATTCCTGTAACAGACAAAGTATTACATTTATGTTTTAGTTCTCTACGTATTGTTCTATATTATAGAATTAGAGAATATAGAGAACTATATAGTTCTCAATTGTCATTGTTTTGTGTTGTGATGAAAGTCATCATACGTTAAAGTTGTTTATATAACCATAAAGTGTAGGCAAGATACTTACTTAAGTTTATTTATGCTTTCAAATTATACTAATTGTGAATAATTATAATTAAGCTGCCTTTTCTTGAAATAAAATATTTTAAAAAAAGCAGATTGCAATGTTTTGATTAGGTTTCAGTATTTATACATGTTTTTAGGCATAAAATTATATATCTTTATCACCTTCTACTGACAAAACATGTTTTTATAACTAGACCTCGCCCTTAACCATCTCCCATAATCAGCTACTCATAACACTGAGCTACGGAAAGTTTCACTTTAGTTGGATTTCAACTGGTAAGACATGCAGATTACAGAGTATGAAGAGTGTTTTTAAGCATGGAATATAAATTTTCTATTTCTTAAGCCGGTAAGTGCAGACCTATTATGACTTGTATTCTGTAGTTCACTTTTATTAATTACTGTTAAGTTTTTATTAAGGGCATGTTTTAGAGTTATTGTACATGCAATAGACACGCAGAACGGCTGTCTCAACGCTATGGTATGTTTGGTTTATTTAACCTAGATCGTAGTAATGCATTAGTTTATTCATTTTCATGAAGAAGTGATCAGATTGCAGATCTCGAAACGTAGTATTGTATTGTATCACTAAACGGTGGCAAATGTTTATAAAATACAGATTTCGCATGCGTTTTTTTAATCCACGAGAGGTGTAAGTCATATTCGATTTGACTAGCAACCCGATATTACATAATCTAAAAAAATAAATTATGTTTACAGAAAGATTCTCGCTTTTACAGTGAAAGGTGCAGAAGCCAATTTGATCTATACATGTACCACTTAAAAACCACTTACTTTTTAGTGAAATGAATAGAAAATTGACTTGTAAGACGGAATACGTCTTTAGTTCCACTTATATTAGTACAAGCTGACATTTAAGGTGTTAACCTACGAAATAATATTTTAGTAATACTTGTCTAGCTATCTAATACCCATATAATGTACTATTTTCTCAGGAAACTAAAACAAATATTTAATTGATCTTTTTGACCAAATAATTTGATATTACTTTAACTATATTCTGATTTACTTTTTCACATATACTTATTCGCCTAACAAATTAAAACACGTGTAAAACGTATACATTACATACATACATACATATACATACTTACATTAAAAGTTTCACATTATTTAGCATCATTGAGCTATTTAAAACTTCTATTTCCTTGAAAGTAACTCTCGTTTTAATAATAGTATTCTTTAAATAATGTAGAAATATTTAGTACTTTATAAAGAGTAAACTTGTAAAAGGATGTCACTGACGAATTAATTATTTAAGAACATATCCATGTATTAGCCAAACACGATTTTGATATATTTGTACTTACATCAATCGAGTATTTCCAGATATAACTTAGCTAATGGTATTTTATCAAAAACAATTATTGAATTTCATAGTACATGTGCATATGTATGAATAATATTCTCCATAGATGAATGGAGGAAAGCACGTTACATTTTCAATATTACGGACTGGAACGCATTCAATTTCCGAAATAAACTTTTTGAGCTTTACCTAGGAGAAATTTCCTTACTGTCCAAATAAACAGGTACTTTATTGAGAGAGTGATCGAAAATCACATTACTAGATAACGGAAACGCATATTCTATGATACTTAGCTGTGGGCAGATTGAATTAATTTTTAATGAGAATTACTCATTTATGTATGTTTTATTTATGTTTTTGTTTATTTCCTTATTCGTATATTTTAGCGAATGTGTTGCCATGGATGTGTTATGTTACTTAATCCAAGTATATTTTATCCAAGTATATTTTACATACATTAGAATTGTTTGTTTTAGTTTTGTGCCATGTGTGTAAAATATTTAATTGAATAAGTTGATATTTTTTATTTTGTTACTCTTCTTTTGCAAATTTAGAAAAACTACATTCAATGAGCTATGAAAGATAATTGTATATACCCGGGAAAGAGTATGATGTCCTTTTTAGAACCGATACAGGTAATATAATATATATCCTCTGAAGATCCTCGGGATTACCTAACTAAAAGAACTAAACTGAAAAACTCTACTTAGAATTTTGAAATCTAGCCAAGTTGGTTAGTAAGAAACCACAACCAACATAATTGTAAATCTCTTCCAATTTTGATAACATTACCTGTTAATAATAACCTCCTATTAACTTAAATGATGGTTTCAAAAAACCTTTTAGATTTGTGTTTTTATGTGTAGGGATGTGTGTTAACTCTATCTGTTAGGACAAGTAAATGTCAAGTTGTTTATAAGAGTTTTTGAATGATTTACATTTTGTTAAAAAAAAAACGTTCAAGGGGTTCATGATATAACTAACTAGTTATGTTGCTCTGAGTATAAACAAGGATAACTCTGAATAGCTAACTAATCTTAACCAAGAGTTATTATTTCAGAAAGAACCCATTTTGCGAGTATAAACACAGTTATAAATTAGGACTAGTTAGTTATATAGAAAAAAAGTGAAAATATAACAGTTTTGATAAAATTATCTATAAGATTTAAAAGTGGCAGATAAGGAAATAACAGTTGTAATAAAACATAACTTAGAAATACAAAACTCTGTAAAGTGTTTTCTTTCTCAAAATCACGCAAATTGCAAAACGTAAATACAATTTTTATTGTGAAATCATCTCGAGTAGTTTTAAATAATAATCATATTTGTGGTTTTAAAACTTTTCATATTACTTAAACTCATTGCAAGCTAATACGTAGAGTTATAAGCAAATCATTATTTTATGTTTGTGGGATAATCCCATGTATATGTTAGCAAAAGAATATACTCACCATATTTTCCGCTAATTTAACGAAGACAATGCCCTGAGGGGCTGTATATCTTTGCTACCTCTCCTCAATTTCTTCTCTTCTTTACTTTACTTATATATTTTATTTATATTTTTATTACTATCTGCTTTAGATTGTCTATATTTCAATATAACTTTGTTAATTAGTAAGCCACTAAGTGTAACAGTTAGTATAATACATGACGGTTAACTGAAGGAGTACAGTTAAACAAAAATTATTTTGCTATAATAAAATAGTACTATTTATTAAATTTATTAGACACGAATGTAATAAATGAAAAGTTTCTACAAGTTATTGATACAAAAATAGTATAGATTTTATAGAAATAATTATGTTTTATGAATAAAAGTTTACAGCTGTGTGAAAAAATCTATTATTCGTATTACAGTTTTCTTTCTGGATTGTTTCCTCGAATTTGAGCAGAGTAGTTACAACTGCAAACTGTTATGTACTTTTAAAAAAATATTAAAACTTTCTTATTTATCAGTAATTATTTAATTTTATCTTAAGCTTATTGTAACGAATCACTGAATACCTTTTTGACCTACTTGAATATTTGGAATTAGAATTGCAAATATATAAATGGAGATTGTTACATAAGAACGGAGAAAAACTTAACTATTAATATAGTTAAAAATGTCGCATTTATTATCAAGAGCGATGTAAGATAATAAATCTTAATTTAATGTAAACAATTAAAACAGTATTATTCTATGCATTAATGACACCACCTGTGAGACTGTTGTAATTAAAATAAATAAAGATGATGCGTGCAATAAAATTAACAGTTTAGGAGTACCTACGATTATAGTAAATGCAAACAACATTTCGCTGGTAATGTACACCTTGCATAAATGCAGTACTCAAAAGCTTTTACGGCATTATTTTAAGAAATTACTGTCGTGATATATGACATTTAATCAAGTATTTATGGTCCTGCACCTATGTATATAAATTATATAATAAATGCCTGTATTTTGTTGGTTTACATCAGCTATCGTTCTACCGGATACTCAAATTACGTTTCTTGCCAAATTATGAAGTAATTTTTATTTTTAATTAAAAAAGCAGAATATTAAATAGTAGGCTACATAGTTTAATTCAGATCGTTCTATAATCAAAGTGGATTGATAAAGGTCTTTTTATCTTATTAATTAACCTACTTTATGATTAGGCCATTACTATAAAATACAAATAATTACCCTTTAACTACTTCATATTTCTCTAAAAAATATTTTAAAGTTGCGGATTGTACAATATGCAACAGTAGAAAAATGTTCGAAAGGAATGTAGACATTGGTGTTAAATGACTAAGCTTAATTTACTAAGGAGCAAAGATTTTTGACCATAATGTTTATATTTTTGCTGTAGTAAGAGATTAAAATACAAAGTTTGTTTTGTTTACAGCTCATTTTGTATTTATTACTCATTAAATAGTCCCCTAAATGAGCCTAATTTATAAGCTATACTTGCTACATCTTTCACTGAAAGAATCCTGATCAAGTCACTCTAATCGGATGAAATGTTTATAGAAAAACTATGAAGATGCAAGGGAAGTATAATGTGTTTTACCATAAATTGTTTGTAATTTTATTAAATACAGAAAATATTGAAAGAAATGTACGTTATTATTAGTGTCAATCAATGCTCATGAATTTTAGTTGTAGGTTGTGTACAAAAACTAAAATTTAAATTTAACGCTGAAAAGCAGATGTGTACTCTTAGTACATTTTCACCCAAACTTCCTCCATAATTATAAAACAATAAATCTCAGCCAATAACGTTTAGTGTAATTAACGACGCAACATAAAGTTTCTTAACGCTCCCGGAAGTGGTTCACGCTTCCCCTGTGTTTCGTATTCAAAGTTGTTATCCGTGTACACTTATTATTGGGCAAGACTATTTAGTCAAGCCTAGTTGTTTGTTTAAGTACGTTAATGTGTATTGTTTTCATTTCAGTTTTAATTTAGCTGGACATTCACCTCTCTTAATTCGTTCAAAAGTTTGTTATCTAAGAAAAATTAATTGATAAAGCTCTCCCTTGCCAAATAAAAATTACCTTTACATTACTTCTATAGTTAAATAAAATACATATGGTCAATTTGGTAGTAGGCTTTTAAAGAATGGGTAATTAACTTACTCATTTTAAATGAATAAATGATAATATCTGAAAGATAGTTGTTGGGATGTATTATTTCACCTTACTTTTTCAAAATGGGACTACGACAGTAGTAGACTTCCTAAGAATGAGCGGAATGATATTAAGGCACTTTTTAGTGGTTCTGGTTATGCAGGAATGCAATTTGCGATATGGACTCTATTCAAAGAGCTTATGTGTTCTCATAGACAAAACCTTTCGCTTACTGGCTCAAAACTATATTAGAAACATATATACATCAATCTCCTATAAGACATGAATAAACATGTCTATATTTTGGCTTAAACTAAATTTGTGTGTGTGTGTTTTTTTTAATGTATCTAAAACTTATAATTAGAATAATAAATAAATGCCAAATTTTAAATATACCACTATAGTGTTTAATTATTATTCCTCTATGAAGTTATATCGCGTATAAATATTATTCTATTACGAGATAAAAATGCTAGAAATACTTCGCTCGGCTGTTTGAAACAATTTATTTTTTGAAATAAGGCACAAAACACTTTGTACACCAACATGTTTCTTAATCCTACTTTATTAATTTGTAAAGAAAATCAACTTGTTATAAAGTTTTTGTTTTTGTTGCCAATGCCTGAAAGTGAGTTTACAAGATTGAAAACTGAATAAACATTTTTTTTGCTAATTGGACACTCTAAATGCACTTACAGATTAGATGGTAACTGCTGACTTGATTGTAAAACTTCCCTTTCGCAATTTACTGTACGAAAATAACATTCCAGTGTATAAAGTATTTTTTACTATAAAATCTAATGACTTCATCAATTTTCATAATCACGATTTCGTAATAGTTCTAGTGATGCTATACTAATTACACTTATTTTAGCATAATGTATTATGAATCCAGTGTTCATCGTCCTTTGTTTACTCATCCAATTGTAAATATCAGTTTTAAACAAATGTAAACAGAACAAACTAAAAATACTGGATATTTCCTATTTGTTTACCACAGATTTAAATATATACTTTATGAATACGTGTAGAATAATCATCATCCTAACGGTAACTGTTATCGGACTGATATAGTCTCAATTCAAGATAGGATAATATGCTTATAATTATAATAGTATATATCATATATATATTATATTATTATACTAAACAATTTATTGTGAAACCGGCATTATTACGATGCTAGTATTACTGTGTCATAATATATTAATAAAAGTTTATAATATCTGAATTGTATTGAAAGAAGTACAGTATGTGACATAATGTTCAATGTTGTCCCCAGTGATGGCCTTTCCTTGTATGGCAGAGGGCAAGTGACGTAAACAAAGTCATCAATAACGTCTGCTTCACAAGAATTTACAATCTAAGTCACTCTTCACTGTGATCCACTTGGAAGCTGGTATTTTTATAGATTAAATTACGGTCAAGGACAGTTATTCTTAAATATATGAATATGAAAATGTGTCCTATATACGTAATAAAGTTTCTTATTTGCTGGTAATATAATGATGATAACCAAATAATTTCTGTATTTCTTCATTACAGGAAACGTTTCACACCAATTAACTAAAAAGTGAGAGCTGATTATTTATTAGAATAACTAATGAAGTGTATCTGAAAAATGCACCTCCTAGTTGTGGACATTTATAAAGTGTAAACTTAAGAGTGGAGTCACTAAAACCTTTCAAATTTGAACAAGTATTATTATGTAATAACAAATTCTATCATAGTTCATGATAGTTATTACACCTCCAGTAATTATCGTAGAAAATGATAATCCTTGATAATATTAGTTCCATATTTACACAAGATACAACGCTTGAAATTAAGGAATGAACAAGTGAGCTGCGCTATGGTTGCGATCTGTCAGAGGCTCGAATAGTTAATATCATTTGAATGGTAAAAATAACAGTTGACATTGAAAGTGTTGTTATTTTTTAAAATGCTTTGACTCTAAAAATGTAAACAAATTAAAAATACTTTTAAAAGAAATAATTATTGTGATTCTGTTACACAATGTTTACACGAAACAGTTTATTAAGTTTAAAAGGCTATTTAAATTTATATTAAAAACTTTAAATACCAAGGTGGGTTTTTTATGCTTTAGAGACAAATACGATACAGCGTAGCCTGGAGGAATGTTTATATAATAATTTGCAAATATTTATCACAGAACACCTAAGGATGACCATGAACAATTTCAGTACAATTCGTTGAATAGTTTTAAATTTATGATATTATGAGGATGTCCAGGATTTTTGGTTTGACCTAAAATATCATTTAATTATATGATACCTAGTATTTTTCGCCTTCACTAGTTGTATACACCAACTGCTGTGCTCCATACGCAATCGTCCTTCCCTTGTGCGACAGAATGTCTATCACGTTTCGCCTCGCTTTGTGCTGTCGTTACTTAAAGCTTCATTTTTAAATCATAGTAAAAAATATAAGCGTCATCCATGGTAATACTAATGTAAGTTGATTATAATACAACACGCAGAGTTGAAGCCTAACATTTTCAACCCTATACAAAATTCAATGAAATATAGCAATAACAATTTTAAAACAATAGTCAAAGTAAAGGATAACTATAAAATCCGAAAGATCCCATGTCTAAAGTTTGATTTATACTATTGTATATTTATTGTTTATGAATTATATAATTTATATTTGATGAACCAAGAATGCAAATATTAGATTGCGTAAATCAAAACACAAAATTTGTGTCAAAACTTGTTTTGTTTTATAAATTATATATTTGCTATTGAATTTTAATTTGGTGCTTCATAAAATATAATTACGTAGTTTAAAACTTTTTGAACTTGTAGGTTTTTTTTTTTTTTTAAATTATTAAAAGAGAGTACGGACTTTATTAATTTTAATCAAATATTTATTACATTTTACCAGATGTAGGTAGTTTATGTTTTCATCAACATGTAATTAAAAAACTGCTCTTGGAAGAAGGAATACAGATTTAATTGTCCAACAAGAAAAACTGATTCAAGTACCTCAGCTATTGTAACCTTAGGAATAATTAAGTAACTTATTTCATTCAGTAACAATACCAGACTAAATTAGTTTCGTATTCAACTATTGTATTTAGACTTCAGGGAAAACTATTCTGTTCGCTCTAAATTAGAGTATACTCCGAAAGTTTATATTTTATGTCTTAATTAGTAAAGTTTATGTACAACGTAAATTACTTGATGCTCTTTCAATTGAGTTCAATCACAATTAATATAAATGTAATTATAATTCTTCTTAATAATCCCTGTACACTATTGGTTGATGGATTCAACTATTTAGTAGAAATAATTTTACATTACAAGTAACAAGCTTTTATATCATTTCTTGATTAGTAAAGTTTATTAATAATGAAAATTAACTGCTGCTTTTTTAATATAAGTTGTTAAAAGATAATATACATATATATGTACAATTTTACTTATCAGTTCTGTGCTAAACAACTAGTAAAATGTGTAAAATATTTACTAGAATAAAAACTAACAATCAAGTAACAAAATCAGCTTTGTCTAAAACTCAAAATTATTATAATGTTTTGAGAATATGCATAATTAAATAAATAATAATAATCATACTAATGTTTTTAACATTTATATTTTATAATACCATAAAATTTTTTCAGTATAAAAGGGAAGCACATAGAACATTAATTCACGTTAAATGTTGTTTTAAAATTAACTACTATTATGTGCAAGACTTCGTAAAATATAACTATTTAAGATCTAATTAAAAATTTATTATTTCATTATTGAAGTGATATTGTCAACCCCTGTTTACTAATTAACATTAAGTAGTAGGTAAGAATCGTCAATTCTACATAATCGATTGATTGATCTTACAGAACGTTGAACGTATAAATTGGGAACGTTATATCGTATTGCTAGCAGCAATATTTGTACATGTTACTGATGGAATAATTTGGTTAATTTTAAATATAAAAATGTTAAAATGTTTCTGGCGGGTTTTGGTGAATATCGAGCAGTAAATAGAAATAATAACTAAGGTATGGGTTTTCCTCCGTAGCCTATAATAGACAAATAGAACTAAAAATCTTGTCTAAAATTATTTTAAGCGAAATACTAGTTTTATGAGTTTTAGATTTATAGGCACAATATCTTAACTGAAAATAAAAAGTGCAGCTACATTCACTATTTATCTACAGTATTTTCTGTAAAATATTATTTTGTTTTATTGATTTTTAAATATTTATGAATAATATGATTATTTTTAAAAGTTTATTATCAAATATTTGTACTTAAATTCAATTCCTGTGTTCGAACTTACTGTACAGTAAACATATTTTTAAACCGAAGATACGTAGCTCGATATAAAACCACAAAACCATAAAGTTAGACCAATAGCAGCATCGGTTTCAAAATCTGCATACAAATTAAAACCATTTGAATTGTAAAATACTACCCCTCGTTTCTAAACTAACAATTATTCTTCCTCAGGAAAATATTAAATCTTTGAACAGCCACAGGTGTGCTTCGATTGGAGTTTTCTCAATCATAAAAATGGTATTACCACTTTCATTAAATTATTAACTCGTACTTTACATTAAATAATTCATTTTTTGTGATAAAACAATAAATATAATTTAAGTAAGTATAAAAATGATCTGTAATACATATATGACAGTAATTTATGAGTATTTTTAATTCTAACATAAAAATAAGAATATGCATGATGTTATTTAATGACTTATTCTCAATACGAGTTATCATTTTTAAAGCTAACCTGAATAAAATTTATAGAGTATATTGTATATTTGACCTGTAGTTTTTGAGACAGTGGGGTAATGGGCTATTAAGTAAATATTAATGGCTAAATATTGTCTGCTTTAATGATAGTGCAGCCATAAATACATACATATAATTTTTGTTTTGTATAATAAATTTCTTTATAAGTGAATCGTATTAAAATCTTAATTGCCATTTGAGTAAGGGATTCAGGTTATTTATTTGAATCTCTAATGAATGTGGTAATGAGAATTACATTTGATTTAGACTTTACTAATTGTTTCTTAAAGGAAATTAGTACACATAATTTTAATTTTGTGATTGCTTTATTAATCATTTAATTAAATAGATTTTTAAAATGTATCCCTAATATGATAACCAACGCGTTTTAGAATTCTAAATTAAATTAAATTCATATTCCACCAAGTATAAAGAAACCAAGGTTATTTGATGATAGAAAAATGTAGATAATGTAGATAAATGAACACTCGTAATGTAGAATAATAAAATAAAAACATTCATACTTTTATATAATTAAATTAAGTTAATAAATAAATAATATAAATATTATATATATATATATATATATATATATATATATATATATATATATCAAACATTCATTATGTATGAACATTTTCGATCCCCCCATCCAGTAATGGGGTATTCCGGGGTAAGTCAACATTTTTAAATAAGAACTACTTGCAAGTGACACCTCATTACCTGTTAAAAAAAAGAAAATATGGCGCAAATTAGATGTATGGAATGTTACTCTACTATATTTGGTTGCAAATTAAAATGTTAAGGTTTTTTAAAACCCCCACAGTTTAAGTTACATTTTACGTTATAGGAATATTTTAAACAGTAAACCATTTCAGGTCGGATTCGTGGCATTGTACTTTACTAATAGAGACCTTTAAATGGATGTATTACTCGACCTTTTCCCTAATTTAAGATTTCCTTGCGAGCCATCTCCTTGACATGACAAAAATGAGTTATCTTAAAAAATTATACTTATCAATGCAGTAATGATATACAAGGTTTTATTGCTTATCTTTTGGGAATTATTAAGCCCGTGTGTGAATATTGACTCATCACCTAAAATGGAGAGCGGTGTAGCTGAAGATGTACATAATTTAAAGAGGTTGTTTAGCTGAGAGAAATACAGCTAACACGACCTTAAAAGGTTAATCTAGTATAAAATGGTGAATATTAAAAATGTACTAAATAATTTACGTTTACTTACCATCCATGTTTGGAATGAATGTTAGAATTTGTCAAATCCTGTTATTTTACAGCTGGAAATACGTGCTTAACTGTTTGCAGACTTTTGTATGGAACTGGAGGGATAATTTGACATTATTGCACTATTCTTTATCTCAGTCCAATTTAAACTATATGGCTTTGTTTTTTAGACGTTGCTCTTAAGGTGCCAAACAAATTTGGATAATGAATGCAAATCTGGTAACTGTGGTGATTAATTTAAAGTTTCCCCCTACCCATCAATTGTTGATGTTAAACGTTGTTTCTGTATTCTCTAACATAAACACAATATTGAAGTGGTGCTCCGCCCACTTGTACAGAGATTTTTTTAAGATTTTATTAAAAAAATGTTATGAATTACTGGCACAACATCACGTTGGATCATATTTAGATACGATATTGTATATACATTACCTTCTATAAATACAGGACCTGCAAACTGAAACCTATCCGACCAATCCAGATAATTATATTATTTTACGTGTTTGCCTGAAGTGAGGATTTTCCATATTCCTGTAACGAAAATTGTACCTGTTTACATTTCCATTAAACGTAATAAGCACTCGTCTTAAAATAAAATATTTATTACACCAAATTCTCTGCTTTTAATTTTGTTCATCATTGTTTCGATAAATTCTATACGTCTATCTAAGTCATCTTCGTTTAGTTCATGCACCAATGTAAATTTATAAGTCTTGAAATGAGACTTTTTCAGAATTTTTTAACTGACATAGAAGAAATGCCATGAGTTTTGATGCTCAGTGTAAGGACTCGTACGGGTGCTTATTAAATGTTTGAAATACATCTAAGATTTCTCTTCATCTCTCACACTAACTGGACTTACTTACCAATGACGATCATAAATACATTCCATAAAGCGTTGAATTGTTCTACCTATAGTTTATCTTCAAATTTGCGTCGTCTCCGGAAAAGTTCATTAAAAAGAAAGCACACCTCTTCATGTCATCATTTGTTTTTTCCCAAACCAACAATCATATGAAGTGTTATTCGTTAATGTTCGTCAAGCGAAATTGTTTGAAAGTTGCAAACAATATCACAAACTCTATGAATAATACACTAAAAGGAAAGTTAGACTGCTCTACATAAATAGAAATAGTTAAATGAGTTTAATGGCTAAGTATTAGGTTAAAAGGTCAACAATAAAGATAAGCTATTAGATTTTTCCAACGTAAGTAAACGGGTTTTGGTCAAAACATCCTGAATAAAATTCAAAGATTAAATTATAATCAATTCTCCAAGTTGGTATAAATACATTTCTTGTTTAATTATGCTTGACCAATGCATAACTAGTGATCTAATGCTACAGTATATCTAACCCTATGACATATTATTCGCGTTTTTTTAAATATAACTCATAGTTCAAAATATTCTATTTCATTTCGCAAACTAAAAATTAAAACCCATTTCTGTCAAACTTTCGATCTTTATATTACCAATCATATTTGGAAAAGAATTTTCTTTAGCAAGAATTCTTGGCAAATAATTCACTTGGCTAGAATATAATATTTAAGTGAAACCTAAATAAAAATTTACTATTCGTAATAAATAATTGACTCTCCAATACAAATCTTACTTAAAATATTGAAGTTTAAAGTTTGAAGTAATTTAAAGTTTCTCGTTTTCTTAAAATAAAATAATCAATCAAATTAAATCACTTTAATACCTGTAAGACCCTTGTACATCTTGTGCGAAACTGAATCTATGGGATTTAGTTCATATACAGTTACGCTTTAGTGAATATTTAAAATTCAAATGCAGTTTACTAATAATTGAATTCTTACTAATGATCAAAATTACATAAATTAGTCACAAAGTGTTCAAATATTATCTATTATAAAGATGAATATAATCCTTCTTTCAAACAGGAAAAAATTATTTTAAATAAAATATCCTTTCTTCTAACGGTCTTCCGTTTTACAGAATTATTTTAATAAATCTGCAATGTAGTCTTTAGTAAACGTGTGAAATTTCTTAAACAATCAACCCGTGAGTTAGATACTGATAAGGAAAACTGTTCAAAGTCATTCGTAAAAACCTGTGTTCTAAAGCAAAATCAGAGGAATTTTTTTAATAGACAAACTTGGAACGGATAGCTATAGAATCGCAAACTCTTACGGGTGGACGTCGAGAAGTTCTGGTTTAGTTATTCCCTCTAACCCTACCCCCAACCCATAATGAATTATGACATAAACAAGGTAAATCACTGAATGAGCACGAATCCAACAAATTAACCGGCTTTTTGTTACGAACCTATCAAAACCCAGTAATAGTTGGACAAAAGAACCGGTACAACAAAGGCTCGACTAAAAATCTAATTAATATCCTCTAGTAACAAGCGCAGACTTGCCAAAGGAGTATATTTCAATACCATTACCTACCGTCCGACAATCTACCTAATATTACAAATCTTTTTTTATTTTTTTATGTAGTTAAAATAAAAAATCTCTAAGGACTTAACCAATGTATCCCAAAACACTACAGTAAATCACTGAATTTATGGTACACTTATTAAATTTAAACGCGAAATGAAAATATGTATTAATATAGCTTTTGTTTCATATCTTAATAGATTCAACAAACAATAGTAACATAAAATACTAGAGTCACAATTTTCCTGGGCAGACTCAAATACATTTTATTACACTTCATAGAGTTACACTTTTATCACCATCTACTTTACCTTCCATTTAAAAAAAAAAACAACCTTCAGAGCAACAAAATTTGTAGATTAACTGTATTAGGCCACGATATCATTAGTATCGCACTCTATAATTGTGTGTTAATACAGGGTTTATATAAATGAGCGAAACATTGCTTAGGTACACTTGATGTACATAACAGGAAATCGATGGATTATTAATTACATTATTTATACGTTCAATATTTACCAAAAATTATTCAATCCTAGAAGCTTTTCTCATGGCTGTAATCATTTACTTAGACCTTCCTAGCTTTAGCCACTACATAAATTGCTAGATACTGGCACCTAAGATATTACATAAATACTTTACTTCTCATTTAATAACTTTGCAGGTCTTGGACTTTTAATGATTACAGCTATAATTGTGTGATGTGGATAAAAGTCCTTTGACAAACAACTTTTCATACAGGAAACCATGATCTGCTTAGTCAGGGCTTCTTTATTTTGTAACTAAGAAGAGGAAAATTAACTTACGTCACTAAGCAAATGTACCTTTCTTAAACCATAGAAATAGGGTAGAATTGGTTTAAGGTTAAAGGTAGTTTTCTTTTCGAAGCTGCGAATATTTGTAGATTGTAATAGAAAACAGTTCTTAAGAGGAAAAAGAATAACGCTGGTGAAACTAATAACGACTATTTTAAATTTCTTAGTAGGAGAGGATTTTAAGGGATGAGCGTAATAATTAATGATAGTTTTTGCTATCTTCTCACTATACAATATCGAGTTATTCTAGGACAACTCCATGTGACACATGAATCTAATACTATAAAAGGTACAGGGTCAATTATTCAAGTATAACTTTGAGATATTTGAGTTCTTAATCAACTGGTTTAAAAAAATTCGTGTAAAAACAACAAATAAAGATAAAAATTTTGAAAAACAATTTTAATTCTAAACTGCGCAACTTAAAATTTATATTCGTATTTAAAATCAAATTTAATTTTAAAATAAAACAAATCTAAGTTTTACGGTAAAATGTACATTTTAATAAAACAACTAATTACAGTCCAAAAATTACCAATGTAGGAAGCAATGAGCAGTAATACACTGCCCAAAATGTTTCTATTAATGTTTTTTGTCTTATAGCCAATATTGACCATTATTATATTCACTCAAATAAAGATGTAAAGTGTATTTTATATTTAGCTACTATTAACTTATTCATTATTATATAAGATATTTAATTCCAAATATTACTTAGACATATGAAATAAATATGTATTAAAGAATCAAAATTATAATATAATAAAGAAATTTGAATTTTAAGTAAATAAGAGTAAAAGCAAAGTAGCTTATTAAACTGATTTACAAAAAACACACTTTCTTTCAATATTCAATGGAGGAGATTCACCTGCATATTTTCTCTACTTCCGTTCCAAATTCAACTTTTACATGTCACATTGCTAAAGTTATTTTAAAAGTACTGCAAAGTTTTGAGAGATTTAGGGCCTTATGAGTGTAAAAATAATATTAATTATCATAGCATTTTCGACTAGGTAGTTTGTTATTGAATATTGCAGTATATAAACCTGGAATATAAGTGAATTAATTTTTAAAATAAACTTTGTATCATTAGATGTATTAGTGACAAATTTGAACGAAACTCAAACTCGCGTTATACCATGAGAAAAATACTCGTAAGGTAATAATAAGAAAATAAACACAATAATATCAGAAATTAAAAATCTCTGTCAAAGCAGGGATTTAGGGATTTTAAATGAGCACTTTGTCTTGGCAGTGATCGTTGTAGAAATATTTAAAGATAAAAGCGACAGAAAAATTGTTTCCAAACCATAAGGCTTAGATCCAGTTAAACATCTATATTAATTTAAATTTAATTTTTTACAGGGTTTTTACGTACAAATTAAAAATTATTAGTAATATACATTTATTTTAAAACTTCGAAACGTTTAAAACATTTATTATAAGAGCAATGCATTTTATAGCGCATATATTAATTATTTATCACCTTTTAATTTATTTTTATATATATTTTTAATACATAATACACCTTTTTAAACAAGATTTCAACCTAAGGCTTTAAAGTTTCTTCTAACTATTCAGTTAGAGATACAGCAATATATTTTGTATAATAATTTTGATGGGATGGAAATCCTCAGGAAAGAAGGCTTGATCCAAATACAAAAATGAGGAACACAACCCTAGTGTTTTTATGAAGCTACGTCTATACCGTGAAAATACGAATTGATCCATATGTGTGTCCTTTATCAGATTAATAATAGTTTAATAGTTATTATTATGAAATTCCTTACACAGTATGCTAATCTAAAACTGCGCACAAGGAAATTGTGTTGGTTTAGGGTGCCAAAATGTTATCCTCATATTATCCGTAAAGTGGTGTCAAGAGCAATAACACAGTTATTTCGTACTCCCATTCCAGCAAAGATGAATAAAGTCGTGTTTATTGCATTTGAAACCCTGGCTACTGACCCTCTGATGTTAAATCTAATGGACATAATCCTCTTATACTGTCCGGCAGTCAATTAGTGGTCTTTATTAATAGGTTGAACCGATTAAATCTAAGGTAAAATTAACGTAGGTGGAATAACTTGAAATTATAATATGACTTGAATAATGTGATTTAAGAGGATTATTTAGAAAGAATAATGGCAATGTGTAATTAACATTGCAACGTATGTCTTTCTAAATTAAGAATAATCCGTAATAATATTTAATAACATTTAAATATAGGCTTTTATATGTAAACTAGTTGCGGATATTGCAACTCCCACACGTCTGTAAAAATATGTATTATTCAAAAGTAGGATCAGAAAAAATTCACATGCCTTCTCGTTAGATAAGATACCCGGAAGGCTTTTATCCAGTTCTCTGGTTGGCATTTAGAATTCAGTTTTGTTTATTTGATTGGTCGTATGTGTAACGCAAATTTCCCGTGAAGATAACCCATTCATATTTCTAAACTCCCTACGGGCTTTCCCTCACTGGTCTTGAAATATACAATAGTAATTATAACATTTACAACCTGGATATTCAGCAGATATATTTGTTAATTTTAATTACCTGACTAAGTAATGAATACTAAACTTAAATCTGTATTAAAAAATAGTAAAAACTATTGTTATTTATACACGTTTAAAATGATGTTAGTGCATTTTTGTATTAATAATCTGTCACAGTAAAATATCTCATAATCAAGAACTTTGTATTCCGTCTCCGTTTTGGATTTTTCCAAACAGTCTTAGATTGGTTCAATGTTTACTCAAATCGTTAGGCCAATTAAGAAAATATACGAAACAACATTTATATTAAATCACCCCTTCTATCCATACATACGATGTGTGTAGAAAACTCGGTTTCTCCACTGTGCTTACAGATCGTGATAGTAGCATCGTAGAAAACTAAATTGTGCTACCGATGGAGACTATGAGAATGCCAATTCAACCGGAATGATAGCATATATTATATTTTGAAATGTATGTGAACCTTATGTAGAAACGACGTTAAAGCTTTGTGTTTAGTTTCTTCGACGTGAAATTTTACTATCTTGAGACGAACATGGATCAAGATTCCCCAACACAAGTCTATAACAGAATCTGATTCCTGACGCTGCATTAACTGAAAGGTGAACTAGAGATAAACTCAAAAATCATATTTATAGATAAAGTATTAATCTAGAGTACTAAATTTAATCTTTTCAAATATTTTTTTATATAATTCCTTGAAAATAACTAATATTAGGGTTATATTTTATTAGTTTCTACAGTCATTAGCTTACATATATCCTGTGACATATAATCATTGACCTACAGGAAATTCTCCGTAAATATATCAGTAAAGCAACCAGTATTAATATATGAAGGCTTTATTTATATATATATATATATATATATATATATATATATATATATATATATATATATATATGTTTAATATTACCAATACTAATTAATGCTATACCATATGGATTAATCTTTGTACGTGATTTAATTGGTGATAAATCTAAGAGGCGTAATTGCTTTTGGCTAATTCATCTGTGTTTTAGTGTTAAATTACCAACAAAACTACAGGAAGCTTTAATTGAATAGTTAAATTAATTACATAGTTATAATACATTAATTAAATCGTGGGTTTAAATTTAAGTCTACTCTATAAATTGTAATTCATAATTATTGATCATTGGTAAAACAGATTATAAATGTTATACCTTAATTATTTTTTATATATATAAACTTAAATCTACATAAATAATACAAATATATTTCAGTATTTAAATTATTACTGTTATTGCCTTCCATATGTAAAGATGACACATAATACAGTTAAGTTCTTGCTTCCCAAACCACTAGAAATAGCACTAGCACTAGTTCTTGCTTAAATAGTTCTTGATGTCTAAGTCTACTATTTCCCTGCTTCAGTTTAGGAATTATATCATTATTAATATACCCAATCAGTATTGTATACCTCGTCAGTGAGAAATTGATGTGATGTCACCTTGACGAATTTCTGTCACAAAAACTGCATGTATTGTCTCGTGTATTTGTGATTCTATTCGTTAAAACCATTGGTTCACTGGGCTCGCTTGTTACTTCTACTGCGGTCACAGAGCGGATGGTTTGTTGACTCATTCCATTGTCAAATCCCTCTGTTTCAGTTCCTTATGATACTGTAAATTTGCCTTCTTACAATTTCTAAGAAAATCAAGTTCAAAACCTTAAATGTACACATTCTCATTCTTGTTCACCAAGAATAATCCAGATAATTAATTGGTTTTTTATTTACCACGATGCAGAAATAATATTGGTTGTTATGCTCAAATGTTTACTATGCCTTTACTTTAAAAATTTAATTAAATTGAAAATAACTGTTTGAATGATTCAACATATAGTCGTGCTGTCATGTAACTTTTTTCTTATGCAGAACAGCTAATAAAATTTTACTTTCAAATTAAATAGCAAATTTCTATAAATATATGTGATTTTTAACTGCTATTAAAAATAGTGGGGCGTATACCGTACGGATTGTCAAAATAAGAATTAACCTATATTCTTCCCTACGAATGTTATATAAAATTTCAGTACAATCGGTTGAATATATAATGCTTGAAAGCAAATCGAACAAGGCAAAACCACTTTTGAATTTATAATATTACTAGGAATAATATAATACATACGGCTGTTTCTAACAAAAACTTTTTTGGAAATGAAATCCACAGCTTTCCTTAATCTAATAGTCTTCGTAGTAATATTCTGCTAAAATGCAATTACGTAGCGTCAACATATCAAGGTATACAATGCAATAGTACCCGACTTGGTAGATGTATAGACCACTTTAGACTAGTCTAGTAATTGCGAGGTATGCAATACCCGCTGCTAACACAATAGTCCGCCGTCATGGGCCTTTCACATGCCTGTGGGCTTGATCGCTAGTCTGTATATTATAGTTTATTGCAACATTATATTGACGTACAAATTAATCTTAAATTCTTATAAGTTTTTGAGTTAAATTAATGCTATTGCCTTAATCCGCATTTGTGTGAATCGTATTCCCTCCCAATTTATCATTTTGACTACACATACCTATTACAAGAGATACTACTCAAAACATTTGCAATGTATTTCTTTTCTAATTCTTGTATGAGAGTCCTTATGTATAAATTTCAAAATACGAGATACTCGTATACTGAAGATCACACAGATCAAACTCGTAACAACTGTTATTTAGGTCTTTGACTGGTCCAAGGCATTGAATAAAATGCTGTTATTTAAATATGCAGGAATGTTAGTAAGCAAATTAGACGCTAATATTTAAAAGAATGCTTAGGTATTGACTTAGAATTCAAGTATGTTGTCTGTAATTTTGCTTACTATTTAAACACATAAAACTTAATTTTAAAGTCAACCACCTTAATCATGTCAACTCCAGTCACTATTTAAACTTAATTCTCGATTCCTGTCATTATATATAATGATGAAGCAAATTAATTATACTATGAATGAATTAACTTCATTAAAAACTTATTGACTACGTTACAATGTTTGTAATAAACTGTAGAATGTCAAACTTGCATTATGTGTAATTATTAAAGTGACCAAATATAATAAAAAATTATATGCTTCGTCTACGATAGAATAAATCATATTTATAATTTAATAATAATGTTTGAAAAAAACATATTTGGATTATACAATTTAAATAAACATAACCTTACTAAAATCAGTTTTAAAATTCTAAACAGTAAATGATATTCCTAGACTATTTATACAGGGTGAGTCAGAAATATTGTAAAGCATTTTAAGACGTGATTGTAGAGCTGAAAATAAGAAAAATATGTTACATAAAAAGGTAGGTCCGGAAACACTCCATTAGTGAGTAATGGCAGGCGAAAGATTTTGCTTTGTTTACAGTTCACTTGGTGAAATTAAGTGATTCTGAAAGGTTTTGTTCCTAATTTTTCACTCAAATAAGGTGGTTTATAAGGAAAATCACCTGAAAAATCAAATAAAACCACTCTAGAGGTCGTAGTGTGGACAGTTTTTGAGAAAAAGTATAAAAGTGCCAAAAATCTAATAAAAAAATACCGCCTTATATGTTTGATGTCCAATGACATTGTTAAATAACAAATAAACAAATTATTTTTCTAAATACAGCTTGTAGTGAATTTAATTCTGGATACAACCATAATAAGTAAAGTTAACTAAATGTGTAAAAAAGGTTATGAAATTGTCTTCTCTCGTATTACACTACACATCAAACTTTTGCTGTTTTATAATAAGGAATGAGTATGTGATTGGTAACAGCTGGTGAAAAACAAACATATTTTTAGTTAAAAATATTTATTTTTATACACAATAAACATATCCAATCGCTTTAAGTCTCACCGGAAGATGGTGCTCAAAATGACCTACGTTGTTCAAAATGCACGTGTTCAGGCATCTTCTCATCGAGTTTCGGACCCGTTCAAAAACTCCAGGTGTCTGCTTAATGGTTTCTATTACATTTGAAATTTTTTATCGGAGTTCTTCATTGTTATTTATCTATTGGGGAAGAGTAAACTAATATTTTTAATTGTCCCAAAGTTAAAAGTCCAAAGGATTTAAGTCCGGTGATCTTGCTGTCCATGAAACTGGTCCACCTCGGCCTATCCATTTATTTGTGAAACTCTCATTTAGGTGTCCACGAATAGCCAGAGAATAGTGCGCAGGTGTCCCGTCATGCATAACACACATGTTTTGGCGCAAATGCAGAGGTACATCATCAAGCAGGTTAGGTAGCTTGTCTCTTAAAAAGTTCAAGTACACCACGCCATTAACCATAGGAGGAAGCATGAATATGACTAAATGATCTGCTAAGATTCCAGCCCAAACATTTACTGATAACTGATGTTGTGGGCGATTAGGTTTGATAGCATGAGGATTTCTGTCTGCCCAAGTGGGGTTATAGAAGTTAATGATACATGTTCTTGTAAAGTGAGCCTCATCGGTAAACAAAAGTGTATTTAAAAAGTTTGGATCACCACATTTTCCCCGAAGCCATCGACAAAAGCAACACGGGGAGCGTAGTCTTGTGGCAAAAGAGTTTGAACATGCTGGAAATGGTATGGGTGTAACTGGTACTCGTGTAGTATTCTCTGAATACTAGATTCACTGAAATTCATCTGTAGTGACAATTTTCTAGTGCTCTTTTCAGGATAATCAGAAATTTCATTAAGAACCAACTCTTCTAATTCAACAGTCCTACATGATTGGGCGATGCCTGCATTACTTATGCTCCGAAGACTTCAAATAACCTGTTTCAGATAGGCGTTGATGAATAGTGACAAACGATCTTGTGTTTGAACACCTGCGGTTAGGAAAGTTCTCTTGATACAGACGTTTTGCTGCCGTACTATTGCAGCGTCCCAAACCATACATTAAATGCATGTCTGCTGATTCAGAGTTTGAATACACATCAATGTTACATTTCATTTTTAATCAATGAAACACACATCACAAAATCACTAATAACATATTAGATGAAAATAAATGTTTAAAATATTTGACACAAACACAGTATCTTTACAGTTTGTTGTTTTGTTCAACAATGAGGTGACATATGTCATCTAGTAATAAATGCCCAGCTCGTTATTTATTATTTACAAATGTTTAAACAGCTGTTTGTGTAAATGATTAATTATTACCAGCTGTTACCAATCAGATGCTCATTTCTTTTTATAAAACAGCAAAAGTTTGGTGTGTAGTGTAATACGTGAGGAGTCAATTTAATAACTTTTTTACACATTTAGTTAACTTTGCTTATTATGGTTGTTTTTAGAATTAAATTCTCTACAATCTTTATCAGGAAAAACAATTTCTTTATTTGTCATTTAACAACGTTATTGGACATGAAACATTTAAGGCAATATTTTTGTTATAGATTTTTGGAAAACTTTATAAGTTTTCTCAAAAAATGGTCACACTACAACCTCTAGAGTGGTTTTATTTAATTTTTCAGGTGATTTTATTTATAAATCCACCTTACTTGAGTTAAAAAGTAGGAACAAAACATTTCAGAATCACTTAATTTTACCAGGTGAACTGAAAACAAAGCAAAATATTTCGCCAGCCATTATTCACTAATAGAGCGTTTCCGGACCTAACTTTATAAAACATTTTTTTCTTATTTTTATTCTGCAATCACGTCTTAAAATATTTTACCATATTTCTGACTCATCCTATATATATATATATAATTTAATTTAAAATTGGTGATTACCTCTTATGTTTTGAAGTATATGGGGAGATTTATTAAAAGTAATGTTAACAATCAAAATATAAATCATACTTAGAAATTTGTTACCTTTAAAATAATAAATGTATGCAAATGATTTTTTAATATAGGCAAAGTGAAATATTGCTCAATATGGAAGTTATTGTAAGGTAATGTAATAAAAGTAAAAGTAATAAAATCATAGGTTCCTTGAGAAACACAAGAGTTTAATTATAGCAGCGCTAGAAAGAACCAATTCAGTTATTGCAGTTTTATGACTCAAACTGTTCCAGAGATTAATATACTAAAAATTTAATATTACAAAAGTCAACTGAGATGATTTCATTATACCTTATTCTATGTACTCAATGCGTACAATAAAAAATGTACTCCCAATGGAAAAGTTTTATTTTCTATCTCTTCAAGAGGAGGGTTTTAGTTTTTAGGAGCAGAATTATGCTCCATTATGGACAGAGTTACAATTTCATATAATTTTATAATAAGACGGAAATAAAGACAAGAATGAATTTTTTCCAATCCATTCAGTAGTTCGCTGAGCGTTAGCAAAGACTCATGAGATGTATTAATTCAAATTTGCATTCAACTTATACCATTTACTCTATGGTATAGAATACTTACTCGACAAGTCTATGGGTTTAATTTCAAATGAATAAATTTTTTTTGAAAATGAACTTCATTATTGCTTTTTATATACAAGTATAACAGCGAATCTTTACATTTTTAAAACGTCCGATGACCAAACGAAAATAATCTATCTAAGTGATTGGCCTCGTATTTAAGTATTTAAGTACGGAAAGTAAAGGGGTAAGAAATATGATATGAAAAGTATAATTTGGTGAATAGTAGTAAAACAAAATTAGTAATAATAGGATCTCTATCCCATCTATAAGTAAATATTCCAAACAAATAATCTTTGTCAAGAAAGCTTAATCAAGTTTAATCGTCCTTTTTGACTGCGTATTCTGCGGTGTGGGGAAAGATTGAGTACGTACTATAAAAATAAGTGTTGAAATTCCTATGTAAATTTTAAAACATAATACTTATTTATATTATCAAAGCAGAATGATTTTTTCTAAATAAAAAGGAACGTAAGTGTTTTCAAGATAAAACATTTGGTCATTAGTTTTTCTCGTAGCCATAAACCCCCTAGTATACTACCTTTTAGTAGAATGAGACAACGAACCCCTAAATCAGAGGTCTAGGAGAAAAGTCGATAAGAGAAAATCAGTCTCTGGAGCGTTGTTTGTTATATCTGACAGTGTATCATACCAAAGTTGTCCTTACCTAGAGGGAATGTAAGAGTGGAAGCGGAGTTAAAGTTTCCTTTTTTGAGTAATCGCCTATATCTCAGTGGAAATTGGTCCTACAAAATTTGACACGTATTGAATATTACATATCAAAGATGAAATTTTTCAATATTTCTATTCCTGAAGTTTTTGTTACGTATGTTATAATGTTTTAACAATGTCAGCTCTCTTAAACTGGTAATTTAAGTCCCCCATGTATGTCAAAAATGTTTTCACAAAGTTCTGTTTCAAGTGACTCCGAAAAAACTAATTTTAAATACGAAGTTATATGGAATACTTTTACTTCATCGTGAAGTTAAAGTTTTTTCATTTTATATAAATGTTATTCAGAAATTATGGATCTAAATCACTTTTATGGGATTGAACTATTTTGGTAGAAGCCAGTACTTAGTTTAAAATATTTTCTATCCACGTTAAATTCATTGTACATGATAATACTTAAACTTTATTATGGAGTAGGATAAATTGTGGGGTTACTTGATTCACCAAAATTGGAATTGCTTTTATTATTAAATAACTTTAAATAATACTTGGAGTACTTCTTTATAAAATTTGAAGAGAAAATACATTTTACGATATCAAGATTTGCAGATAGCCTACTTAGTCCGTGATGGTATAATTAATAAATCTACTCCTGTAATGGTTTTTACCACGTTTTGGTATGAAACATAGTACTTAGATTAATAATCGTACATCGGACAACATCATTGTGTAGCTATATTCTACAACCATAATATTTATTTATAAAATGATATAGGTGACGAATAATCAGTAAAATTTGAAGTAAGGCGTTGAATTTTTATTTTGAAATATAACAGTAATACAATTCTTTAAAATATAAATAACATACCCGAGAAACTGCTTTTTCTCAACTTATTTGCATAGCGGTTACTGACATTGGTTGAAATTCACTAAAATAATTTCTGAAAAAAAACCCATCCTTTACAGAGCAGGACCGCAAGAAGCAATCTGATTGAGCATTTACGCAGTGACTGTCAACCAATCATTGGACGTCAATAATCTAACAATAATAGTTTTTATAGTCCGATTATTTTACGTAATAAAATACAATTGTGGATTAAGCAAATAACTCTGTAAGATATCTGCTATTAAATACATTATTACACATAAAGACAGGTTTATACATAAACTAACAGCTTCCACAATATTCTTCGTCATAATGCGAATACATAGAGGAATTGCACCCAAAGGTACAGTTGCAAGTCTTGACTACCCTATAACTCGTAAAGTGAGAGAAGTTAAGTTTAAACTATAAACATTGTTTTTATGGCGGCAAAACGGGCTGTAAAGTAAGAAATGGGATTTAGACTCTACAAAGTGAACATAACTGTTTAGTTTACTTTTCTACGTTCCAACGAAATGCAAACATTTCCCTCTTATAAAATCTAAAGGCAACGTTTGTTTATATGTTTGACTAATATTTTGCACATAGTTTAATTTTAACATGGATGACTTATATTTTATACTTTTAATTGAATATTGATTAGCAATTTTTCTTGTTCTAATGGATAGTTTCAGTGATTTTAATACGCATTACATTTTAATCTAATTAAATCGGTAGCTACTAATTTAACTTACTTTTTAAATATTACACAACAATGACAAATCTTTATTATTTTTGCAGTTTTTAATCTTTTGCCTATGATGTACACCTTTGTATACGTGATTTTACTATAGTTTTATTTAATTTATCCAGCTCTATAATCAAAGTTTATTGCATTCATCCTATAAAGTAGCAATATATTTGAATTTAAAACAAAGACTTTTATATATATATATATATATATATTTAAATTCAAATGCATACTTGTAATTTAACTAAAAGTACAGATAAAGATGTAACACTTAAAAATCAGTTAAGATATAAAATGAAACAGTAACACTCGGAAGAAACTGGCTGTATTAGATTTACCTAAAAGAGTTTAGAGGCTACATAATATAATGATTTTTATATCTTTAATGTTTGTATATTGCTGTGAAACTGTTCTATAAAATTTATTCTTTAGTTTTTAATATCTAATTATAGGACGAGTAAAAGAAGGCAAAATGTATTTAAATAACTATTTTATAACTTATTAATTTGCTTAGTTAACAATGCAACTTCAATATGACTTATATGTAAGTAAATACAAACCTCAATTTTTACTTTATTTCACAAACGCCTGGTTATAAAATTGGATGCACTTTATCGCTCACCATTGTATGTAGTGGATTCGTTAATTAAATGTTTATTGATCAACCTTTTTTGTAATACAATAATTACTAACAATATTTTAATTTCAAATATCGGTAATGTTATGAAATATTTATGAGAGCTAATTATATTTTTCAGTAAAGTTTAGAAAGGTCTAGCTAAAGTCCGAGTTTATAAAGCGGCACACATAAACAATATAAAAAATGTGTAGTCCCCGAGAGTATAATGAAGTATAGCAGGAGACACTGTGCGTGGCGTTGGTATCCAGTTGTTACTTTCAGAGGAAATGCATCTTTTTTGCAATTTTTTGTGTACATTTTGTAAGCCTTATAGACTGATTTTATTAACAGTAATGTATTTGGCTATATAATTAAATGTTACATTATGACTTTCACAATTTAAATTATCACGTACTGTATAAAAAAACTTTAAAACAGAATTTAGATTTCTTGTAAATTAAATTTTGAATTTGTTACTCACAAACAAATATTTTAACGAAAAGCTAAAATTTTACACAAAGACATAGTGAAGTTTATTGGTAAGATATGATAAATAAGAACTCATACGAATATAATACATTTGGTTTTTCAATAAAAACACATTACTTGTCGTGCTATTACTGTAAGAGATTCTTTAGATCGGTAAGTTTTTATATATTTGATGAGATATTGTGTAATAAGTTTCAGTCATATGAACACTGACATACTCGTAGTATAGAATTGTATATTACGATGTATCAAATCTTTGTAATGCAAGAAAGTGTTACATGAGGGGTGTTAACATATTTTAATGCATAATGAGGAATATAAACAATACTTATAATTAAAAGTTGCACCCACTTTTAGAAATATGTAAATATAAACTATAAGTCATGAAGACCATACAAGTACAGCGTAATGCTTAACACTTACAAACCGATGGCGGTATGAATCAAAAGTAGTTTAGATCCTTTTTCCCGATTAAATGTGATTTTTACAACATTCTTTTCATTCATATTTTTACACTGTATAGTTTTTAAATATATAAATTTACCTTTAAGATCAATAGAAACTCTAGTATATTTTTTAACTCAGACATTGGTATATTTAACAATATTATTACAACAAGAAACTTTATCCTATTTATTTTACTTTTATAGTATTAATTATTTCATGTAATTGAAATGTTTATATGTGTGTGTGGTATATGCAACAAAATAAAAATATATACATAATTTTAAATAATAATTTGTATTTTACTTATAATATTAGGATCTATATTTTTGTAAATTCATATTACATAATTTTACTGAAGGTTCCAAATAATTCTTATACATAGCTGTTACGATATTTTCTTATAAATTTTTTACTATAAAGAGCGAACCATTCTAAGGTGTTTAGGTGTGGGAATATTTTATATTTTTTCCCAACGAGTGTAAATACTATGTAAAGTATATGATAGAAATCTATATTATGAGACTTTATGTTTATTTTAAAATTTTCTAATACATTTAAAAATATTATTATGAGAAAAAATAATAGTAAAAATGATTTTGAAGAACATTTATACATTTTATCTAAATGTACAATTTTTTAAAGATTTCATTAAAAACGACCTTAAATTCCTTTCAAAAAGGTATTATTGTCTTATTTTGCGTTTTAATCAATATTTCCAGTCTGTATCCATACATTGATGTCGAATATATATTGTATTGAGTAGTACTGCGTTTCAACAACAATTGTTTAATATTATCAGATAAAAAATTAAGAAACAAATCATTTTTGAATGTTAATAATTATTTTACTAGTACTTACAGTGGTAATTACGACAAGAAAAAAAACTTTAAAAAGCACCTTACCTATCTGAAAATTTTAAACTTTTCTAAACTAGTTGTTTATAGTAATAAAATCTTGCAAACTGGCTTGAATGTCAATGAGATAAAATTATAGTAGAAGAGAGTATTTTTATAATCTCGCAAAACATATAATTCATACAAACCTCCCGGCTAGTCTCTTATGAGTGTGCAATATGAACACACACAACAACATGAAGGATTAGCATTTAAATTGAAAACTGCTCCCTGAAATTTCATTGGTGCGCTCTCTTGTGGTTAGTTTAACTCGTCACCATATCATTGGACTCTTAATTGAAATATAAATCAAAGTAATTTAAAAGTGCACCAGTTGCATAAGTATAACCCATAATTTACTTTCGAGAAAGTTTAAGCTACGTAAGAGATTTAATATTTGATATTTTAATAATAACTTCTAACCAAACTACTTCATCATGTAAAGTTAGTTCTTGAAACTGCGAATTCTATTTGGTTTAATTATATTTCCATATCATTAGTAAAGAAAAAAAATATATAAATATATATTTCGTATGTAAACAAATACGAATTACGAAGAATGATAAGGGCAGTAGTGTACTATATATTTTAAATCACACACGATTATTATATGTGTTACATAATTGGTAGGGTGAGCCTTGTAATGGTAGTACCCTCAGCCGAGAAATTAGACATCCGTTTTCAATTCCTGGGGGATCTAGCACTTTTTGTAATTCAATATTAATTAAATTAATAAGGGTATTACTAATTACACAAATGTAATGAATTTAGATAAAAGACGTTTGACAGGTATTTTGACTTGATGTTATATTTTAGTTTAGTTATTTCAACACATTGTGACAGAAAAGACCAACTAGGTCTCTGTGATGCATTTGTAGCGTACTCAATTGGTGTATGAGACACCTGGGATCATGGACCGGTAAAAATATGCTTTTTTTAATTCAATATTATTCGTGTTAAAATAAACTATTACCATTTATACAAATATTATTGAAATATATATATGTACATACATTATATAACGGACTTACGGTATAATATTTTTATGCTCTAAGCCATGTGGTTTTAGAAATGCTTGCAATTCAATGCAAACGAAAATATTTAAGACAATTAGAGATAAGTTACAAAAATATATAAAGAAATCGAATTAAATCGTCCGTAGAGAAATCTAAACAAACTACATTTAGAATACGACGAGACAATAATAGATGTTTTTCAAATGTGCGCTATTATTAAATGTAGCTGTAGTCATAAATCAAGATCTCCTGGATATTTACACCTTGCAGAGAAAGTCTCAAGTCCTGGAGCTTTGTGCCCTTGATTTATTTGTAAGATAGTTCTTATAGATTATTTCAATTGTGGTATCAAGCAATATTACGATGTTCTAAATTGTTAAAAAAAAGTACCAATACTGCTCATTATTTCCCCGTTTCCATTGTATATGAATGTGTGGTTCATGTCATTTGTTATTGGTAAAAGATTAGTACAACATCATTTTGACTGTAAATATGTTTTACACTAGAAATTTATGAGTATAGTTTTTTTATAAGGAGATAAAAAACAACGATACTAATCGAAATTTTTCTAATTTTACTAGATCAATACAAGCAATTGTAGAATGCAAATAAAATTGATTTCCTGTGCTTTGTCCCTAATTGGACTTAAAATATAGAATATAACCCTAATTTTCAACCCAAAATGCACCATTATAAGATGAAAAGATGCTCATAACTTCATTTGCCTCAGTTATCATCCAGGAAAAGTGTGACAGTATACATTTCAAATGTGGCTTTGGCTGGTGAAATTTGTTACAAGTTTGACAGAAAAATATATACACAGAGATCGGGAACTGTCTACTAAATCTTGACTACACATAATACTTGAATAATTCAGTAGATATTTATTGTTCTATGATATTTCAAACCACTATTAACACAGACGCAGCCCTATGGTGTTAAAAATTATCCATTTTGTAGAAACGTGACAGTGAAGCTAACTAAGACGAGTTTCATTATAGTTATATCAGTTAAACTGCTAAACAATTTGATTAGAATTATGATACTCAATATCGTCTAGTTATAGCTAAATTAAAATCATCAGAAGATTCTGCCCTAACTATGCCAGTACAGTATGCTCGTTAAATTACTAAACCATCAACTATAGATATATGTGTAGATATACCTTAAGAATGTTTTCATTGGCTCACGTAATTTTTTATTAACCCTCCAATGGTTCACTGTATTATACCTGGTGGTTCAGCCTATTTTGTGCATTCTGCAGACGTTTTTTAAAAAAATTCCAAAAAATATATTTTTTTATTTGGGTAAGCAGTATTATATATAATTTTTTTGTTCAGGAAATTCTAAGAATTATAAAATATGGTAAAAAAATTACTTACCATGTATTTGTCATTGTTCATTTCTGGAGAGAAGAAGAAGAATTGCAAAATGTAAAAAAAACTTTTTACTTTTCACTCTTACAAAATAAAAACTAAACACTTTTTAGTATTTCTGAAATAGCCAGTTTAACACCAGTGTATTACTGAATAAGAAAATATCAACTTTTATGAACTTATTTACAAAAACAAAAAATATATGTACAAAAAAGTAAATATGTGCACGTTGTGGAAACCGTTCATTCTGACGAACTCCCACTGCCAGGTGCTGCACTTTTCCTACCTCCCTTGTTGGGTCTCCAAAAGTGTTGTAGTTGGTGGTAGCACTCCCTGTGGACTCCACAATTACAACCTGGACACCAGAACCTGGACCTCCCCCTTTTTTTCAGTGGTTTGCAAACCACACAAGTCCACTCTGACTTGCCGGGCAATTTATCAAGTTTATGGCTTCCATCTCCAGCAGGACCAGGAGCATGCACAGGATCTTCTTCGATTGCTGCCAAAGATTCCACTACACTAATTATAAAATCTCTGCGTTGCATAGGCTTGTCCGTGTTTAGTTTGTAAAGCACGTACGCATTGAAGAGAGCAATGTCAATGATGTTGAAAAAAATCTTTTTCCAATATTTTGTAGTGTGGCGGTTGCAGGAGTTATGGTACACTGCCTTATCACTGGCATCCACACCACCCATATACTGATTGTACTTGTGAATAACAATAGGCTTTACCCCTCTAATATTAGTTTTTTTACTCTGCACTACTTTATCTTCAGCATGGGTAGCCGTAGAAATGAGAATGACAGGTTTTCGCGTTGCTGTTTGTCTAAAGTTTACAACTAACACATCTCCTTGCCTGAAATATAAACTTTCCCTAGCAGGTAACTTGGCTTTTTTCACAGTTTCTGGTAAATATTTAGACCTAATATTTATAGTTCCTGTTAGGTAGGTATTTCTGTCCATGAGTTTGCGAGCTAGTGGTATTTTAGTATAAAAGTTATCAGTAAATAAGTGATGACCTTTATCTAGCAATGCACTTTTTTCCATGACCTCAAATATAATTCTTTCTGTAAAAGGCTGGTCATTCTCAGTTGCTAAATAATCTTTTCCACTATAAAGCTCAATGTGATGTACATAATTTGTTTGGCTGTCGCAACACTCAAATTTTTTTATGCCATATTGTTTGTGTTTTTTTATTTGGCATGTACATAATAAATGGGCATCTGTTTTTCATACCTATAAGACTTTCGTCAATGCAAACATTTTGCCAAGGATGAAATAATTTTTTAAAAATACTGTTGAAATGATCCAAGAAAAATCTTACTTTGATCCAAGGATCATAGCCCGGCTCACCTTTGCGAACTCCTTCTCTAGCTGTAAGGTGAAAGTTAGACAAAATTAATTCAAATCTGTTTACATCCATTGTTTTGGAAAAGAAGGAATTGTGTTGAGAACGCCTTGTGTCCCAAAAAAAACCTCCTAGGCTTAGTACTGTCACCATTCAAACCCATGTTTATCAACAGAGAAAAAAACTTTTTCATTTCAGTGTGTGACACATCAAACCATTTTTTAATCCTACTAAACCGTTTCATCATCGTGCCAGAGTTTCTTTTTCTTTCAATAATTTTATTAGCATACTTATTAGTTTGGTCAACAACAGTAATCCAAAAATTAGCAGTAAAAAATAGCAATGCATAGGAGATGAGTGGACTGTTTCTGGGTAAGGTATGCCTAGGACCTGGTTGTCTCACTCTAAAATTTGGGCCTATATCTAATTCTGGCTCAGGTGGATATGCTCGTAACCAAGGAGTCAAAACAGGAATGTTTTGAGGGGTAGTAGGCCTAGGCATCAAAGGGCTTGGAGGATCATTAGTCACATCTTCCCTATCTGAAGTTTCCATTTCATCAATATCCGGAACGTACTCCTCTTCACTTCCAGACGAAAAATCCAGTAAATCAAAGTCCGAAGGCACATCTTCAGCTCCAATGTCACTTTCACCATCACTCGAATCAATTAGATGATTATCTAACTCTCTGTCAATCTCACTTGTATGTAAATTATCCATTTTCAATCACTATGAACACAATACTAACCTCAACTAGTCAACGTGACCGCGAGAGCGCATGTAAACAACGACGGCGCGAACAGCTGGTAGTTTTGTATTGTAATATTTTTGTCTAGTCACCGTCAGGAGCATAGAATGTTCACTAAATGAAGAGCGAAATCAGCTGTTTTTAACGATACCAAATACAACATGTTTAGAGAAAGAAGGACACATGAAAATATTGAAAATAAACAATTGACGACGCATCGGCAATGAACCACCGCAGTTACGTTAATGCTGCCGACGCGTCGGCAACAAACCATTGGAGGGTTAAATAGCATTACACAAAGTTTAAAAATAAGCACCAGAGAGCTGCAAATCACAACATCATGCTATGGTGAACATTATATAAAAAAATAGTAAGCCCTCATCAAGATAATAACTAATATCCATTTATGCTTGAGATTGGATTTAATTTTTGATTGAAACTAAAATATTGAATTATTTGGCCAAGCATACAAATTATTGGTATTACATTTACTTATAAATTCTGCAGTAGATCTAATTTACTGCGGGAAATAACTATTGGATTGGGTTTCTTAATGATAAGGGTCTGATAAGGGGTTTTGTTTATTACTTGTTTAAAAAGCTCAAGTTGCATATAACTAAATACATATATCTGTTAATATTACATTAATTGCACTATAAATACTATAAGTTATTCAAATATAATACTATAAAAATTCAAATATTGTTAAAAATATATTTCAACATTGACACGAATATTAGTTGTGGTGACTTTACAATCCGATGACGTAACACGTATGACAGAGTGACTCTGTTCATATGTTTGCAAACCACGTAATTCAAATAAATCTCCGAGCCTGTCTCTTATGAGGTCACAAAACAATTTCCAGCAACATGAAGGATTAGCATTTAAATTGAAAACTGTTTCCTGGAATTTCTCCTGTGTATCTTATATAACTTTGTTAGTATCGTCTTAATTTCGTCAGACTCTGTACTATATTAGAATAGTATCTTCAATGTATTACTATAGAGTTGTGTATTCAATAATAGTTTTTTAATATTAATATAAACGGTTTTTATATGAAAAGAGTGATTTTTAATTGGAAAAAATTCTTTATATGTGTTATATTTGTTAAATTTTCAAATAGATGTTTGTGATTTGAGATTAGTTTTGAAATACGAATCTGATGTATTAAATTATTTGGTCATGGATAAGTATTTACATGAATAAAGAGAAACTTTGGGTAAGTTTGGTTAATTATAGGCAATATTGTATAACAGAAAACTAACCGTAATTTATACAAGTGTCGGTAGTTATCTGAGGATTAGTTTAACTAAAAAATATTCTGAAAGATTTGTTTCTCTCTGACTATCTTATGCATGTGTGTGTGACTAGAAAGAAAGATATCTCATCTGTCGTATACACTTGACATTTTGAACGAATCTTTGTTTCTATAGACGAAAATTATATCATTGGCGATACAGGTCGTGTGATTCAACTGAGCTTAAACTGTGCTTAAAAGAATAAAATACAGGTATACGTGTTGATATGCCATAATAACACCTCAATTCTACATACCTAAATACATACAAAAAATGTATTATTTAGTGTGGAGACATTTATTATTTAAACAATAGTATGAAAGAATCCAAACTTAGTAAAAATATGTAGACATACCATGTGTAGATATATCTTGAGAATATTTTTATCGTTAACCATTATTTTTCACAAAATATCAGTACAACAAGTTTATAAAGGCTCCAGCCAGACGCAAAACGCAACTTTATGCTACAGTGTAACTCTTATTAACTAATAATGAGCTCTCTTCCTGATAATATTTTATATCCATCTATTTTCGAGAATGGATTTAATTTCTGGATTGAACTAAAATATTGAATTGATTGGCCAAGCACAAACTATTAGTATTACATTTATTTATAAATTCTGCAGTGGATCTAATTCACTGCGGGAAATAAACTATTGGTTTGGATTCCCGTAATGATAAGGGTCTATCGACCATAATATTAAGGGATTATTTTCACTGTTTTAAGTAAGGGAGGGATTTTCTTATCATAAGTGGCCAAAATTTCCAGTGATGTAAGCATTCAACACAATTTACCACGTAAACCTAAAGAAACAATATCAATATTTTTTTTATTTATACAGTTTTAAAGTAAATATGTTTGATAAACGTATAATGTGATTAAAGGGAAGTACTTTTTATTCCTAGTTTTACAATCGAAATCACAAGTCCTCTGACGTCAATTGAAAAAAAGTGTGCTATATATTTTATACATAATATGATTCTGTCTCAGAAGTGTATTGCTGCCAGTTGGTATACCTGAATGTTGATCAGCTAATTGTGATTCCCGGCAACCTCAGAAACCACAAGTATCCGTTTGTAGAGTACTTCCGCTTAAGGTTGGTTTTAGAATATGTCATTACAATTTAAAATTAAGTATATTGATCGAAATTAGTAGTTATTTCCTGGCTACATTGCTAAACCCAAGACAAAATAGTTATATAATATAAAAAATGGTAAAAGTATAAAATATAGCTGTCTATAAAATGTTAATATGAGTACATCATAATATGGCATGATATATCCTATCTGCATTTTCGTAGCACATCATTAATTCTTACAAATGTTATTACACTAAGCCTAGATGGTTTTTATACGAATTGGAAAAAAAGTGTTCGTGTAGTGTAGGTAACTTTTTTCAGACATTTGAGACTCCGAGTGGATTAGTTTGTAATATCCTAAAATAATACAAAAGTTTTATTGATATTTTAATAGAAACATTCTTTACAAACCAATAGTGTTAATATCAGTAGTAAACAGGTATTAAAGAATTGTCAATTTATTAAGTAAGAAAATTAGTATTTGTTATGATTATAGATTTATTAACTAAACTAATAAACTTTTGTCAAACTGATTTTACATAATGCCGGCTTATCTCTCGCATCAACTCTAGCATCCAAATTATGTGTGTTTCATGCCTCTGCAAATATATTACAAAACATCGAAATTAAATATTTGTATAGCCCAATAACTGACTGTTTTTTTATCCTGAAGTCTCCACGTGTGGTATTGACTGTTTCTTTATAATAAATTCAAAATAACACACATATTATGTATTTATTTATGATGTCTTAAAAATATGATTTTATTAAAATTCCTGCTGCTACCTTATCATATCAGTAGTTTGTTGGGTATTAAATCACTATTTGTCTTTTTCACGTTATAAAGAATAACTAAGCTACACCAGTTATCACGAAACAGTCTTGGCTGAAGGTATATAGAACATTATACTATATATTACTATATATATAATTTCATTTATAATTTTTTTTTATAATTAAATTTATAAGTTTTATATCCATCTATTTTCGAGAATGGATTTAATTTCTGGATTGAACTAAAAATATTTTGAATTATTTGGCCAAGCATACAAAATTTTGGTATTATATTTACTTATAAATTCTGCAGTAGATCTAATTTACTGCGGGAAATAACTATTGGATTGGGTTTCTTAATGATAAGGGTCTGATAAGGGGTTTTGTTTATTACTTGTTTAAAAGCTCAAGTTGCATATAACTAAATACATATATCTGTTTAATATTACATTAATTGCACTATAAATACTATAAGTTATTCAAATATAATACTATAAAAATTCAAATATTGTTAAAAATATATTTCAACATTGACACGAATATAAGTTGTGGTGACTTTACAATCCGATGACGTAACACGTATGACAGAGTGACTCTGTTCATATGTTTGCAAACCACGTAATTCAAATAAATCTCCGAGCCTGTCTCTTATGAGGTCACAAAACAATTTCCAGCAACATGAAGGATTAGCATTTAAATTGAAAACTGTTTCCTGGAATTTCTCCTGTGTATCTTATATAACTTTGTTAGTATCGTCTTAATTTCGTCAGACTCTGTACTATATTAGAATAGTATCTTCAATGTATTACTATAGAGTTGTGTATTCAATAATAGTTTTTTAATATTAATTATAAACGGTTTTTATATGAAAAGAGTGATTTTTAATTGGAAAAAATTCTTTATATGTGTTATATTTGTTAAATTTTCAAATAGATGTTTGTGATTTGAGATTAGTTTTGAAATACGAATCTGATGTATTAAATATTATTTGGTCATGGATAAGTATTTACATGAATAAAGAGAAAACTTTGGGTAAGTTTGGTTAATTATAGGCAATATTGTATAACAGAAAACTAACCGTAATTTATACAAGTGTCGGTAGTAGTTATCTGAGGATTTGTTTAACTAAAATTATTCTGAAAGATTTGTTTCTCTCTGACTAATCTTATGCATGTGTGTGACTAAAAGAAAGTATCTCATCTGTCGTATACACTTGGACCATTTTGAACGAATCTTTGTTTCTATAGACGAAAATTATATCATTGGCGATACAGGTCGTGTGATTCAATGAGCTTAAACTGTACTTAAAGAAAAAAATACAGGTTACGTGTTGATATGCTATAATAACACCTCAATTCTACATACCTAAATACATACAAAAAATGTATTATTTTGTGTGGAGACATTTATTATTTAAAACAATAGTATGAAAAGAATCCAAATTAGTAAAAATTATGTAGACATACCATGTGTAGATATATCTTGAGAATATTTTTATCGTTAACCATTATTTTTTCACAAAAATTAGCAGTACAAAGTTTATAAAGGCTCCAGCCAGACGCAAAAACGCAACTTTATGCTACAGTGTAACTCCTTATTAATTTAAATAATGAGCTCTCTTCCTGATAATATTTTATATCCATCTATTTTCGAGAATGGATTTAATTTCTGGATTGAACTAAAATATTGAATTGATTGGCCAAGCACACAAACTATTAGTATTACATTCATTTATAAATTCTGCAGTGGATCTAATTCACTGCGGGGGAAATAACTATTGGATTGGATTCCGTAATGATAAGGGTCTATCGACCATAATATTAAGGGATTATTTTCACTGTTTTTAAGTAAGGGAGGGATTTTCTTATCCATAAGTGGCCAAAATTTCCAGTGATGTAAGCATTCAACACAATTTACCACGTAAACCTAAAGAAACAATATCAATATTTTTTTTTATTTATACAGTTTTAAAGTAAATTGTCTGATAAACGTATAATGTGATTAAAGGGAAGTACGTTTTATTCCTAGTTTTACAATCGAAAATCACAAGTCCTCTGACGTCAATTTACAAAAGTGTGCTATATTTTTAAACATAATATGATCTCAGAAGTGTATTGCTGCCAGTTGGTTACCTGAATGTTGAACAGCTAATTGTGATTCCCGGCAACCTCAGAAACCCAAGTATCCGTTTGTAGAGTACTTCCGCTTAAAGTTCGTTTTAGAATATGTCACTACAATTTAAAATTAAGTATATCGATCGAAAATTAAAGTAGTTATTTCCTGGCTACATTGCTAAACTCAAGGCCAAAATAGTTATATAATATAAGAAATGGTAAAAGTATAAAATATAGCTGTCTATTAAAATGTTAATATGAGTACATCAATTAAGTAATGGCATGGATATATCCTATCTGGCATTTCGTAAGCACATCATAATTCTTACCAAAATGTATTACACTAAGCCTAGATGGGGTTTTTGTACGAATTGGAAAATAACGTTGTGTCGTGGTAGCTTGTAGGTAACATTTTTTTTAGGACATTTGTGACTCCGAGTGGGTATTAGCTTTGAAAATATCCTAAAATATATATAAAAGTTTTTATTGATATTTTTTATTAGAAACATTTCTTTACAAGACCATGAATAGTGTTAATATTAGTAGTAAAACATGGTATTAAAGGCATTGTCTATTTATTAAGTTAAGAGAAAATTAGTATTTGTTATATGATTATGGATTTATTAACCTAAAAACTATATAAACTTTTGTCAAAATCTGATTTTATACATAAAGCTGGCGTGATTGTTACCTATCTGCATCCAAACTAATGTGCGTTTCATTGCCTCTGCAAAAATATTATTACAAACATCGAAATTTAAATATTTGGGTATATCCCAATATAGACTGAACTGTTGTTTTTATCCTGAAAAGTTCTCCTATGGTGTGGGCACATCTTTTATCTAATTGCTTTGATAATATAATTCCATAAATAAACCACTACATATTATGATATTTATTCTTTTATGATGTCTTAAAAAAAATTGATTTTATTAAAAATTTCCTGCTGCTACCCTTAATTCATATCAGTAGGTTGTCTTGGGTATATTAAAATCACTATTTGTAATTCTTCACCGTTATAAAGGATAAACTAAGCATTACAACTCAGTTATCCACGAAACAGTCTTGAGCTGAAGGTTATATAGATACATTATTACTATATATATATATATATAATTTAATTTCATTTATAATTTATTTCCAGGAAAACAGGACAAATAGCCTGCTTAATACATAAAATAAAGCTTTCCCAACAATAAAACATGTGTTGCCAGCCTTGTTTGTAATATAGTGTTAACATGACGACACAAATAAAAATTATTCATGCAGACATAAAACAGGGACCAAACTACAGTACAATAAAAAACTATATGTATCTCTGTATAGTTTACACTTTTACAAGTTCTGATGGATGGCACTTCATGTCTTGAATATAGCGTGCCATTATTGTACAGATGGTACAGGGTAATACTTATTTTTCATTTTAATTTGGTTATACTAGCATGTTTTAGTAATATAGTCTACGCACCAAAGTCAATTGTTTGTGATAGGGCTACCATGTGCTTTAATAAATTTACGTGTTGTAAAATGTCATAATAATTGGACTTATTTACTTTAAACTAATTATTATTGTACCTATTTTCTTTTTTGCACAGTTGTGAGCCGCCACGTTTCATGTTATTTGTGCCTACTGCTCAGCTAATTTCCCAAGTTAAAACAGACCAGTACATTTATATATTGAAGTTAGTGTTTTTCTATTTAAAAAAATATAAAGAGAATTCTTCTTAAAATTTATACCACAAAGAAAGTTCAGTTCATTCTGAAGAACATCAATGCTCACACAAAATAAATGAAACCGCACCTTGGCACATTCTCTGTTTGTTAGCTTCTAAGGGTTTGGTTTAAGGTAATCATACTGACCGCGCCAGAAACGATTCTTACGGCCATCAAATTTGTGTGCTATAGCTAGGCTAGGAATTCCAGTTCTATTTTTATGTTATATCAGTCTATGAATTGCTTTACCTCATACAGAAACTATTGTTCTTACAAGGAATCTCTAGTAGTTAGGAACAAAAGCAGATGTTCACTTTGTATAAAAACACTATGCGCAAGTACAGTAATTACTACCAGTTAGTAAATGGTGAGTGTTGTTCCAGTTACCAGGGATTATTGCGGCAGGCGATTCACACTTCTATTATGTAACATAAAAGAAGTGTGTTAATGTAACTATGGAAAACAACACTTTTATCTGCTGGTTTCCATTAATTGATAACAATTTTGGTTGTTTTCAGTATTATAACAATATTTTGAAAGAAACTATTGGACATATTAGTATAAAAATATTATTTTTAAAGCAAATTTCGGCAAATAATACTAAAAAAACAAAAAAAATAAATAAATACTAAAGACATCATTGATTAATTCAATGTGAGTAACTAATTAAATCAACTTCTGTTGAAAACAGGCTCTGTATAAAAACTACAAAAAATTTCTTCCGAAAATCTGTAAATTGTGTGGAGTACGACATCAATTATTAAATTGGTTTTCATGGAAATTGTCGCAAAAATAGTAATCTACAGTAGTTTAGGGAAAACTGAGGAACCGGCATATAAATGAACAAAGTTTGTCAAAGACCATTGTGCAATTAAATTGGAAATTCGAAATCGCTTAAATGTATTATGAAAAGAATATGAATACCAGGGACAAAACCCCCTTCCCAGAGGTAAAATAATACTATTTAATTATATGTTTAGTTAATAAGTTATGTGATTTGATTAAATATCTTATAATACAATTAACTTTAATCATTTCCTAGTGATAATAATTATTGGTCAAAATAAAGGCGATATAATATAATTCCTTATTTAAATAGCTCCCTTTATAAATAGTATTAGGAAAAGGGGTTTAGACTGTCCTGTTATGAAAAGTAGGAAACTTCTAATGCTAATACTTCGTAGGAGAGAGATATACTAAAAAATGTTTTTAATATGACTTTTAGTTTTAAAAAGATAAAAATCCAAGCCTTACAATTTATACTCTTGAAGTATATAATGCCATAGTTCGTTCTTTTGATTTCCCATATCCACACTTTACCAAGTGTTGTTATTCCATATTCTTGATAGATAAGATCAGATTAATGTCTAAACCTGTAATCTCTTATCATTTTCCAAGATCCTTTAAGTTTGCATAGCAATTTTAGAACACGCTTGTATATCATTACTTTTAATGTATAATTAATATAAGATTAGATTAAATACAATTTACAGGGACATCTTGAAAATAATAATCGTCCATTAATAAATTGAAAAAATTTAATTACTCTGTGCTGAATCATGGTAATTGAAAAACTATCAAAAGGAAAGTTCAAATTATTTCCTACTAAAAATTAAAACTAATAAAACTAGAGAAAACTTAGAGACCTAAATTAGGTGTTTTTATTTGAGATTTTGATGGTATATTTTATATAATATTTTGAGGTGTGTGATAGCGAATACTAAATCACATCGATGGTCTTAACAAAATTAAATTCTATTCGATTTTAATCTGCTCCACATGATACCCAAAACGAAGTTATCTTTAGAAACACTTTAAATAAGTGTTGAATTATATATTGAAAACTTTTGAGTTTCGATAAATGATGAAACTTTACGTCATAAAATTAGGGCTAATCATTAGTAGTGAAACGTTTTAAATGTTTTGTATTATTAGATCATAATAGCAGAGTTCTGTCTCCAGGGAGTGTTGATTTTATTGCAGATTTTTACCTTCCAGTTTTGAAACTACACTGCAAATGAAGAGACCCGGACATTTTACTTAAAGATGAGTATACCTAAATGGCTCCCCAAAGAGTTATGAGCTGTTGCTAGCCTAGGACATAAGGGCACAAAGGGCTCGAGTGGTTGTGGAGCCGATTCAACCTGGTTTGAAAGTGAGAGTGGTTAAAAGCTGGCTTTCTTCGATATTATAGGCGGCTATGACTAATATTAATGCCCCTAAAAATCATTCCTCGTGGATTTTAATAGGAGGGGGCCGCTACTCCCAACCTTACCAAACACAGAATATTCTGTCAATCCGGAAAGCAGGCGCAAAGATTTAGGACCTAAAATGCAATTTAATAAAAACGTCTGTCGTAAGAAGAAAAATATTAAACTATGATTGGGCTTAGTGAGAAAGAAGCCATGAATTAATTATTCTTTATAAAAATGATTATAATTCATATAGAAATTGGAACATGTGTGTAATTTGTGAAACACAATTTACGCTAATTGAAGAAGTCATTAAAAGCATGGTTACAAGACACATGACTGTTTCTAGATTCATTCCTTGTTTTTTAATAAATAATAAAGGAAAACAAATAAAAGAAAAATATCCTTTATCTGTATGCAGCCCAAGGATATTCGATAAAGTAACATCATTAATGTGAGATGGGAAATAGTAATCAATCTTGGGTGACAGGAACAAGTTAAAAACTGCATTATTTTGACACAGGACTCAGACGCTCTGGTTGCGGAATAAAGTATTACTCATCAGTTTCAAACCTTTATTGACAACACGGTACAACGTTACCATTATAATGCTGTATAGATAAAAACTAACACTGCAGTTTGTGTAAAACCCGTTGCACCCATGCCCCTTTTACCCCTTAAAGTATTTGTAGATAATTTAATTGTTTAGTGATCTATACCTTAAATAATTATAGTTTAACAAAAGATTATTTACTGAATATTAAAAAATGTTTTATTACAAGTTTATTTATAAAAAGAATTAGCGAGAAGTATTATTCTTCTAACTTTGAGCTAAAAACTTTGAAAGTGGAAATATAGGTTCCCACAAACTGTTACAAACTTTATTAAAAAGAGATTGGGAATTACTTGTTAGTGTATTTACAAATCTCTCTATACAAGGTTCTAATACTATTATTTCGCCCACCACAATTGAGGTTTTCATTTGTTCCACAATGGCAAACAATAAATATATATACTTATTAGAAGAAAACATAATTTACTCAAAATGAAAGTAAAAGGCAGAAAAGCTAAGACTCTATCTATTGCTTTTTTTGTTAGAGGAACAGAGATGACAGAGAGGAGAGAGAGCGCTACTTAATTTCTATTCTACAAATTGTATTGTCGATGCTTTTTCCTCCGAGCGCCATGAATGAGCCATCAGTAAGTTTTAACTTATGGTTCATGTTATATTAGAGTAACATATTTAACATAAGAAACGTTACTATTATTTAAAGTTATTTCAATTGTATTTATATTTACATTTTTCTGGTAGATAGTTATTTAATATTATGTGCGTTCTTGGAAAATTCATTTGGTATCAATTTTATGCTGGTTTTTTTTTAATTTTTACAGACATATTAGGCATTTATACTGCATTAATTTTACAGGAAGTTCAGTAATCTAAATTAGTTACAAAAAATTTAGTTAAGTTTCAGATCTTTTCGTAAAAATCACACATTCGTCGTTTTACCTATATTGCGTTATTTTAGGGGGAAATGACACTTCGTATACTTTGTTATTATACTATAAAGTGTTGCATATTATTGCTAGTCAAGATATTACGTTATCAGATATACTATACTTGTTTTTATACTTTAAAAATTGAAGTATTTTAATTATATAACTAATATTTTTTTCGTTTGGTAATAGTTATTATTGTATTTAATTTTTCTAAAAGAAAGGGATCACAACGAGTATGACCACTTGCTCAAACCGGTACACAAACCCTTTGTATATATTTTGTTTTATAAATCTTATATCTCTTTTAGTTTTTGAGAAAAGTGTACCTAAAAATTAGAGTAAAATTTACCATGGGCGAGATTATACCACTAGCTGGTTCCCTTGAACAGTAAAAATATTGGAGTACCATTTAGGC